>NW_024725638.1:0-19842 GCF_018991925.1 Homarus americanus | reverse complement strand
CTGGTGAAAGACGTGGCTTGATCACACACACTGTACTGGAGAGAACAGCTGTTAACCTAATTAAACATTGACTGAACTCCGCTCCTGCCATGACCTGCTGAGAAGTCGATGGATGGATGGATGGAGCCTTTTAAACAGTACACGGATAAAGCTCAGCGTTAGTAGAAGCTTTTACGGATAGTTAAGGGTGATATCGTCCTGGCCGCTACTATGAATAGGTAAAATTTTAACTTACAAACAAATAGAATGAAACGCTGTCAGACATAACAGATAAGTAGCGAGTATAAACTATAATTACGGTGTTAGGAGTGTAAATAACAGCGGGTTTTTTCACTTGTTTACATGGTAATTGAAATAGGTTAAATGTGTGGTGCCCCCCCCCCTCGCTCCTTAGACTGGACTGAGAAGGTCATTTTTCCCGACGAGTTTTATACCGTAAATAATTCGGACGAGTGAGAACAATTATATCTGCATTGTGGGTTAAAAAAAAAAGATGGTATTTGATAGATCAGCTTAAAGAAGTCAAAATGAGCTAATTTACTAGTTACAGGAGTCACGGTATTGACCTGAATGATACTCGAAAGTCAAGGAGAAAATATAGTTGAAGGCATTATTAAAATTTAGGCGAATGACACAGGAAAATTTCGCTACACACTGGGAAAAAAAAAGATTCACTTAAACCCTACAACTTTGACGACGGTTTCCATAAAATTATAGATAGATAAATTCTTTACTTCCTCAACTGGAGCTAACTTTGATGATTAAGATAAAAAATAAATAAATAACCAGAAAGTATAAAATAATTTGAACTTTAATGGCGTTTTAACTTTTAGTGAATAAGTGAAGAAAAAAAAATTCTCACCAGAAAAAATACGTAAAAAATAAAAATGACTCCAACTTGTAAATTCATCTACTTGTTTCTTAATATGTTAAACACGTCGGATAATTAATGACTTTGAGAGTTATATAACAGGGAGCTGAGACGAGAGATTAGGTAGGTATCCCCCTGTACTATGGCACGACTCACTTACACTGATGAAACGTCAGTTATGTTGGTCGTCACGTGACTACATATATTATTACTTAAACTACCGTGTGTGTATATGAGGAAGAGAAGAAACACGCACACACACACACACACAAACACGTGAAAAACAACCTAATTGGATGATAAAAAAAACATGCGTCCAAAAACTTACCAACTTCAAGACATTTACATATAGAGCCACATCCTCTCTCTCTCTCTCTCTCTCTCTCTCTCTCTCTCTCTCTCTCCTACGTTAATTCTCAACATAACTAACCTGCACAAGTCATCCATACACCACGGGGGAGGTATTGTGTCGGGGATGAAACAGAGGAGAGGTGTGATGAGTGGGGGGTAACGCCTGAAAAACACTTGGTATTCAGCTTACCATTAAAAAAGAGCCTTTTGCTTCCACCCTAAACTAACGTACCGTAAGGTAACCTAACTTAACCAAATTTACCCCATCCTAGCCTAACTTAACCTAACCTAAACCAATTTAACCCATCCTAGCCTAGCCTAACCTAACCTAGCCTAACGTAACCTAATTCGTCATACACACACAAACAGGTTAATAGGTCGTGTAATATTAAAAAAAAAGAAAAGATTACAGCTTTTGTTTTTAGTTCGGGTTGATTGTTGTGGGTCCGGTGAAAAGGTGCGTTTGGTCAGTTGTTTGTGCACGTCAGTTTGTGATGAACGGAGAGTGACGGCTGCCTCATTCCTTCCTTTAGCATTTTATGAAAGGTGAATAACATGGACGTATGGAGAGAGAGAGAGAGAGTATGTGTGTGTGTAGGTCGTCGTGTTAGGGCCAGAGGTAAGCCAGACACTTGGTTTATTGACATGCAAGGGTTGAGGTCTACCAATATCCTCCCCCCATACCAATGTTATACCTCCCTCCTCCTCTCTCTGTTCCTTTTAGTCCTCTCCCACCTACTATACCACCATCCTAGTGACGTGTCTTAATTTACTTTCCATCATCCTTAAATATACCGTATATATATACAGTATATTTACACTGGCATGATCACTAATATATCTCATCCACACGTCCCATCTTCCTCTTTTATCATGCCTCCTGCCTCCTTCCCCTTCGCTCCCTTTTCATTCCATCTCTCTTAACCCCCCCCCCATCCCTACACCCGCCAGGTCAACAGGACAACAAAAACACGTTCCATTAGGGGCCAGAAACTTGTTTGTGTACCTTCACTTTATTACAGAATTATAATTACCTTTGATGGTGTTATTGGAGGGTGAGGGTAATGTGATTGGGCTATGTCTGTCAGTGTGTCATGCAGTGAACCAGGTGCTGTTGTATTGTGTACCTCAGTCAGGTTATTTATCAGTAAGTCAGTCGACACTTGACTGATATGCGTATAGAAAAACCTTGTTATTTTTTTTATACTGGACATTTTTAAATAAATGTATTGTTTAATATTAACATGAGCAGTGCACACATCAGGACGTACAGGAGGTCAGGACTCATTAAATATTCAGACAAGGGTTATACGAGCGAGCGTGAGTCCCTTAACGACAAGCAAGAATGTAAACATAAGACACGCACTCCACATACATGGGGCCTCCCTTGTCCCAGAGGCGTCTTGTACCGAGGAAGCGTAAGACTGGTCACGCGGGCCTTAAACCATGGCTTAGTTTGGGCCACACGGGAACACCAACGGCTTGATCATTGGTTTTAAATATAAATTGTTGCCTGTGTGTTTCAAGAGTTAATCATATATAAATCTATCAAGTATGAATATATTTTAATCATCACCCTGTCAGTTCACTGCTGAAACAAGGCTTCTTCATCATCCCCTCCCAAAGAGAATCCTAAACTACATAATGTCTTTTATCCATTGGCCATTTTCGTAGGATCCAGCAGTCGCAGATCTTCTTAGTTTACTGTTGATTATGTAAGATAAGCTCAGTTCCTACCCGCACATGGCCTTACAGTAGTAACGTATTGTACTTCAGTTTTACATGTCATAGATTCGCTTCTGTTCCCTGACTCTCTATGTTATACCACCTACATCTTCTCATGCATTTTTGAGTAGCTTGGAGTTTCTATGTAATGTTTGCTTTTACACACACATTTCACATTCATATTTCAACACTGGAAGTAGGAGACACCTGGCATATACTGTGTACATGCGTGTTGCTTCTGAATAAATGACTTAAGTCTTCCAAAGGATTTCCATTATATTTTGACTTCTTTCCACTCTACTACACTTCTTTATGTAACTCAGTTTACTTTGGCTTTTTCTTGCATATAAATGATTGAATTCTATGGAAGGGGAATATGTGTAGTATTCATTATTTTTTTGTCTTTACCAACATATTAAAGAACATTTGGTTGTGTTCATTTTCACTCGTTCCTGTTTGCTTGCATCGACCAACTCCTGTGTTTGCCTTCACACACACACACACACACACACACACACACACACACACATGGTCAGTTCCCTAGCTCTTTAAAGCATATATAACAAACACTGAACTTGCCCCATCAAAACACCCCAAACACTCTCCCATGAACCCAAGGTATGAGGCATTGTATTTCTAGAATATTTCCAGGTCAATTTGCAATTAAAATTATTTACTAGTCTTTAATTAATCCTCAGCCCTTCCCGCTCTCTCGGTTGAATGAAAGCGAGTTTAGAGTCTTTGTTGGTATTTTTATAAATGAATTACAGAATACATAACAGGTAAAAGGTTAGGCTTCTTGGTCTGTCGTTGCGTCGTGTATATCAAGACAAATATGACCATAACATTATTCTAACTTTCTGGTAATTTATTTCGTCATGTAAGAACGCCTACTATGCTTATCGTTCCTCTCTCAGCATGTACAGCCTCCCGAAATATCCGAGAAGTTTTCAGAAACCATAGGAAAGCCAACGATTATACCGTGCCTCACCCTAGCTCCCCCTGACCCTTAGTCTATCACAGGTAAACCACAATTTGCTCTTACTTATTACCCCTGACGGCAGACCACCAGGTGTTATATGTGGGCGTAAATATACCACCTGCTACTTATACTTTCTTTATGTCATTTATACTTAGATTCAGCCCTTTCATTATAAGACAATGTATAAATGTGTCTATTAATGTTATTTATGTCCTTTCTCCTTCCTTTCATTATAAAGTTAAATATGAATCCTCGTCTTTATCATTTTTTTACATATTTTTATTTATTTTTTTTTTTTATTGGGCACTCCCCTACATCCTTGTGTAAGGTGAAGCGCAGAAGCGTTTACAGCGCCCAACAGGGAAGCATGCTAAGTTCATGCTTGCCTTTATGTCTCATGAGTTAAGGGCGTAGAAGTCTGAAGAGTCAAGGGCGTAGAAGCCTAAAGAGTCAATGGTTTATGTCAAGTTATTGGAAGCTCCAACAACTTGTCCCTGAATACGAATTCGCAACTTTCGACTTACAACAGGTACCTACTTTACTGCCAGGTGAACAGGGACGAAGGGGACTAGGAAGAGTGTCCAAACAACTTCCGCCGGCCCGGGAATCGAACCCGTGACATCTTGCTTGCGAGGCAAGAACGGTACCGCTCTTCCACCAGCTCCCCTTTTTACATAATGAATTTGAGTTGTTGCTTAAATCTCTCTCTCTCTCTCTCTCCTCCAAATGCACTCACGCACACTTGTTGTTTATTTGTCTCGCAATATGTCCCACCTCCGGACCATATCCTAGACCGCTGTCACTGCCTTCACACTTCCCACACCTTTCCCACGTCCACTGCTCACACTTCTCTTTTTCATCACCACGACACACACACACATCCATGCTAGACCTTACCTCTGAGTTATACATATATTAACAATGGTTGGTAGAGGAGAGGTCTATATATATGAGGTTGACTCCCAGTATGACTTTATCTTCACCACAACACTGTTCAGTATTCTCGTCCGGTAAACACTGACTATATGAACGTTAATCAGTGTAATAACTCGAGTTTCCTCTTTCACTTCCCTCTCTCTTTCTTTCTCTCACTCTCTTCCTGATATACTTTCTCTCCCTCTCACAATTTCTCTATCTCCTTCTCCGTCCCCCCCAAATTATTATCATTTATGCATTCTCCCTCACTAAGGCAGGCAGGTATGACAGGTAATACGAGGGTAGGTTAAATACTTCTGAATATCCAAATTATTTTCTTTTGCTTTTAACACTCCAAGTTAACACAAACATCCTTTAACTGACAGAGCTTAAAGATACACTGGAGTAGGGTGGCTGTGAAATCTGCTTCTTATATTGAAAAAAACCCAACTATTTTGTATGAAATATTCCAAAGTCTTTTTTTAGATATATTTTAATACGATCTCTCTCTCTCTCTCTCTCTCTCTCTCTCTCTCTCTCTAATACATCTAAGTAAATATATATCTTAAGAAAATACCCATAGATAATTCAAATACGGCATATCTACCACTAGCCGACTCACAGTAGGATACAAATTGACCCCAAAATACCCACATTACCGAGAGAAACTGCTGGGTTACGTCCGAGCCACTTGCTACCAGATCTCTCCCAGTCTTGGTTAAATATTTCCGGTGTAAATAATAATCATCCGTGAAGCTTCAATTAAAATGGTGTAAAAGCCTGTATGTTCTGAAGCTTAAGGTGTATACCATTAACCAGTCATGAAGCTTCGTTATTAAAGGTTTATAATAATGTTGTGAGTTATGTGGCTTCAATAATGTTCTAATGATCGTAAGTTAAAAGGTTGTAAATACAGAAGGTCTGAGGCCATTAGTCAGGCAAAAGTCTTTATGGCACTCATCACAGATCTTGATTCTATTACAGACTAACTTCAGGTTTAATTAATTCCCAACACTACGATTAAATAATATACTCTGATGACATGAACTCTACTGCGTCAAGGTACCATTAATCAACCAACGAAAGGGTAATTAAATGAGTTTTAAATGCCATTAACTATTAAACCTCGATGGTGTAATTGGACATGAATATGTAATTAAAGTAATGGAGTCTTGATGCACTTAACGTTCTTGCCTCTTTTTTTCTCTTAAGTAAACGCCCGTCACTATCCGGAATTCCCCCAACCATAATACCAAGGCTGCAATTTTTTTTTCCATTCGACAAAACATAAATAGAATTCAATTTACGAAGCTTCATTTATTCATCCATTATTTCTTGGTGGTATATTATGTTGTCCAAGGCCACGATGCACTTGAGACTCACAGCTGCTTCCCGAGAATGACTTCTGTATGTATATTATGTATGCTGGATTATGTATCATGTATGTATATTATGTATGTGCTCCATTTATATTTATTCAGCCTAGCTAGCAGCGTGTGGCAATGTTATTACCATATCCCACACGCTTAATTAATGTGCCTGGCGACGTATGGAAGCTGCTAATGTATCACTTGCCATACGTCGTCTATGGTAGTTGACCAGGACCTTAGCTAGGGAGCAGTGCTATCCACCTCTGTGTACATACTCTTATCCAGTAAACCGAACCTACAAAACTATACAGGTGTTTGTGTTCTCTCCTGTATATAGAACTTATTACCCAGAACATCTAACATGGCGCAGTGCGTAGTTTTACTGGATTATTACGAGTGATTAGTGCAAGTTTGTGGAAAGCCGGCTGATGGATCCCCGCCTTGGGTCAACCCCGCGTCATCCCTCGAAGAATTTCGCAACTTTGAGCAGTGTCAGTGACAGTGATTTTCTGTGAAGTGTTTAGTGCATTGTGTGTTTCGTGCCATTCATGTGTGACCTTGTTCGAACGGATTTCCAAGGTATACGGCATGTTCTGGGCATTTGTGGGGTGTAGAGCTCAGCGCACCCTCCTCTGACCGTTTACAGAGAGCGACTGAGCTACTCCTATCTCCACCCCCCTCCCTCACAGCGCCGCCTCCACCCCCCCTCACAGCTGGGGCGAGACGCTCTGCCTGCCTGGGACACACACACATACATGTACTAACACTTGCTGACCGCGCGGCTTCATTATATATATTTTATATATATAACCTACTTATCTGTGTATTGAATTAAATTTTTTTTGTCTGAAATCTTTTTGATACGACGGGCTGACCGGTCAACACTGATTTAAGACACAGTACACAGATAAAGTAGTTATGTCTCATGCCTTACGTAGCCGTGGACCCAGCGCCTGGATGAGTCAAGCGGATGATAGTCCCCCAGAGATGGATGACCAGGCCGGCCCAGCTCCCACAACATCGCGCAGCCCTTCACCTCAACATTCAGCGTTATCTCCAGAGATAATTGCCTTAATGAAGTTTATGAGAGATGAGAGACGCGAGGATGAAGCTCACAGACGTTTGGCGGATGAGCACAGAAGGCAAGCAGAGGCAGAACGAGACCACCAACGGAGAATGGAAGACAGTGCACGGTTTGAAGCCTTGATATCTCGCCTCACTGTTAACCAAGCCCCTGGCTCTAACACTGCCTCGGTACTGAATGGTTCAGATACCTCATCCATGCTTCCTTCACGCCCCCCAGCCCCACCTAAAGCAGCAGCTCAAACGCCGCCCATCTTGGAGCCTGATGTAAATTTCCAGACTTTTCGCGAATGGCGGCGGCGGTGGGCTGATTATGCTACAATGGTGGATCTCCAGAGTTTGTCACAGCCTAAACAACTCATCCAGCTGCGTATGTGCCTGTCCTTGGAAGTTCAGCGTGTCTTAGAACATACGTTGCAGGTACCCCCAACCTCTTCGCTGTCTGTAGAGGAGGTACTGGACGTTCTACAACGGCACATCAAAGGACAGCAGAATGAAGCTCTGCGCAGGAGGGAATTGTTTAGCTGCAGACAGATGGAGGGTGAGTCTTTTGACGCTTTTTATGTACGTCTTAGAGAGCCTCGGAAGAGGTAGATATATGTCTAGGCCACCACCAGCAGTGTGAGGAGACCCAGTTGAAGCAGGTGATCTTGATGGGTGTTAAGGACGAGGAACTTGTCCAACGCCTCACCTCCCTCGACTCTTCCTCTTCTCTTCAGGATGTGTTGACGATATGTCGCTCCTATGAGGCTGCCAGGTGTGCCACCTCTGCCATCCGAGCTCCCCCTACAGCTGTACGCGCTGTTTCCCGGTACAAGAAGGACAAGAAGTCTGCTCCTACGCCTTCGCCCACCACGTCCACGCCCGGTTCATTTTGCAACAACTGTGGTAAGCAGCACGGAACACAGGTATGTCCAGCTGCTCAGTCTACCTGCAACAGTTGTGACCGTATGGGCCACTGGTCGCTCACAGTGCGGTGCCCAGCTAAGTACGTACAGTGCAATGTGTGCGGTCGTCTGGGCCACTATGACAAGTGTTGCCCTACCCACGAACCCAAGGGACAGCGTCGGCGGAAGCTTCGGCGCCCTTCTACCAGTGAGGGCCGCCCACAGTCGCCAAATCAGAGGCACGACGACCCTGGACAAAGCCCGACCCATTTTAGGAGGGTGTACTCCTCGCATCCCAGGACCAAAGTCCCCCAGTACATCAGCGTCATCGTGACCTACGGCGGTGTGTCATCCCGTCTTCAGATGTTGCCCGACACCGGCGCTGATGCTACAGTCATCGGTCCCCAGCATTTGCGATGCTTGGGGCTCTCTCCAAGCGATCTAGGACCGCCTCCCGAGGACCTCTGCGTCATGGCAGATGGTTCACAGATGGCCCCAGCCCTGGGTTCACTCTATGCACATGTCACCTTTGGCAACAGGTCGTGTCAGGCCTGGATTGACGTGCATAATGGTGTCCCGACTCCCTTGCTGTCCTACAGACATTGTCAAGAGTTGGCCATCATCTCCCAGGACTTCCCAACACCGATTCTCGAGGTAAGACACGCCAACAGGGTGCACGAAGGGAGCAGCAACTACCCTGCTGCCGCCCTACCCCTACCTCTGGCCAGTGACACCTCTCCTTCGGTAGTTGTCCCTGCTGCTTCACGTCCCCACGCCTTGGCTCGCCTCCACGACAGTCACTGTGGAGCCGAGGCCACCAAACGGCGTGCAAGACAGACTGTGTTCCGGCCTGGCATCGACCCCGACATCTCCAATGCTGTCCAGGTGTGTAAGCCCCGCCACGTATTACAACCCAGCCAGCAGCAGGTACCCTTCATGAGTGACGACAACCCCACCCGCCCCTTTGAGTCTGTGTCGGCCGACTTTTTCTGTGTGTCAGGAAAGTCCTTCCTTGTTATCGTCGACCGTCTCTCTGGTTGGCCGGTTGTCATCAAGGGCGGTAATGACACGACGTCTGCCGCCACCATCAGCAAGTTCCGCCACTACTTCCGTGACGTGGGCGTTCCTGTACGCCTGCGAACCGACGGAGGGCCTCAGTTCACAAGCCGGGACTTTGCTGCGTTCCTTGACCGATGGGGAGTCCGGCATGTGTTGTCATCGCCCCATTACCCGCAGTCCAACGGCCACGCTGAGGCTGCTGTCAAATCCCTGAAGCACCTCATCCTTAAGGTGGCCCCTTCTGGGAATATTGACTGCGAGGCCTTCGACCGGGGTCTTCTTGAACTCCGCAACACACCTAACTACACCGGACGCTCCCCTGCCCAGGTTTTGTATGGACGCCCCCTTCGTTCTTGTGTCCCTGCTCACCCTCAATCCTTCTCCAAGGAGTGGCAGGCCAAGACAGAGGATTGTGATCGCCGAGCCGCCGAACGTGTTCAGGACGTCGTCGCCCGCTACAACGACCACGCCCGTTCTCTCCCCAGGTTGAGTGTCGGCACCCAAGTCCGTGTTCAGGACCCGACCTCCCTACGTTGGGACAAAGTAGGCGTAGTCATGGGTCTCGGCAGGTCACGGGACTACCAGGTGCGGTTACCCAGTGGTCGTGTGTGGTGGAGGAACCGCCGTTTTCTCCGCCCCGTAACAATGCCTTCTGCTGGCCCCGCCACCAGTGTTGAGTCCCATACCCTTCCCAGTGATGAAGTCCCTCGACGCTCAGAACGGATCCAGAAGAAAAGGTCCGCTCAAGACTTTGCTATGAGCGTATAGGGGGGAGGGAGGTGTATGTATATTATGTATGCTGGATTATGTATTATGTATGTATATTATGTATGTGCTCCATTTATATTTATTCAGCCTAGCTAGCAGCGTGTGGCAATGTTATTACCATATCCCACACGCTTAATTAATGTGCCTGGCGACGTATGGAAGCTGCTAATGTATCACTTGCCATACGTCGTCTATGGTAGTTGACCAGGACCTACAAAACTATACAGGTGTTTGTGTTTCTCCTGTATATAGAACTTATTACCCAGAACATCTAACAACTTCAACCAGCCAAAATTAACAGGTCCATTGTTTACCACTATTCTTTGTCGATTCTTATAGGCATCGAATTGAGGGAGTGGGCGTTGAGTCATTTTACTCAATTTGTCGTAAGAATTCTGAAACAAAGTTTTATTTGTATTTTTAATCCGCGCGTGTGTGTGTGTGTGTGTGTGTGTGTGTGTGTGTTTGTGTGTGTGTGTGTGTGTGTGTGTGTGTTTGTGTGTGTGTGAAAGAAATAGGGGAATACTGTACCTTTGTAGAGATAGACAGGGAAAAAAATAAAAGACAGTAAGAGAAAAAGACAGATAGAGACAGGGAGAAACAGGTACCTAGATAGCCGTATGGGTTGATAAGGAGACTGAATAAAAATGAGACAGGTAGACAAAAATAAATTTAAGAAACATAAGTAACTAAACAGAGAGGGAGACCCGCAGTTAGAGACACGCCATAGAAATGAGTGAGGGACAGGAAGGCCACTGCCATATCATTCTTAGCCCAGATCACTATTTGACTCTCTTCTACTAAAGAGCTAAAGTATTTACCCCAGTATTAGCTAGACCTCAGCACAATAGGCACCTAAGGGGGATCACCGTCGTCCTGGTAATAAAGACAAAGAACTGATGCATCACCTTACTAACTGGGTTATTTATTTGTCTTATAAACTTGCAGTTAAATTTTTTTTATTGATTAATTTTTCCCTCTACTAATTTACTTAATTTTTTATACCAATCTTATATAATACATAAACAAAAATATATATCCTGCGCATGAATTCACAGATGCATTCATGTATAAATAGACTTTTGTCAACAATACAGTTTTTGGTGATTTTCAAAACAAACTTGATGGAGAAATAATAATTCTATTTTGTTTATCATTGGGTTTTCGTAATAGTTATTGAACAGAAAAAAAAAATATTTTGAAATAATAACTGTGAATATAAACAAAGTTTTTTTATTACCGATGATACACTGTTAATGAACATACAATGAATGTGAAAACTTTTACATCAATTTAACAAATTCTGTAACTGCAACTTTGTGCTCCTAGTCTAAAACAGTATATACATATATACAGTACAGTAGGGTGTGGCGGGCGTGCGTGTAGGTCTCCACACTAGTGTATTTCCCCAACACATCTTGGAAGGAGTGCGTGGGAGAGAATTTTCAGAAGGCATTACACCATTTTATGAGGCTTCAGTTCTCAAAGTGAGTTTTAGATGCAAAAGCTATTTCGGCCGAATGAACTTATTTAGTTTTAATGTTGAAAGTTTGCCGATCAGAGCTCCATACTGGCCGACAATCTCACCGCTTATCGGTGTTTTATTATATACACAAAGCCGTATAGGACGAGAAGACGGAAGATAAAGGGATATACAAACACCATTTTGTATACATAGTCCACAAACAGAGGCGACACTAAAAGCTTTCTTGTTCCGGGGGCGTGTTGTATTAATCACTGTTCGGGTCTTTGGTTTTATCTATCTATCTATAGATATAACAGGGTGTTATAATTCCCGAGAGAGAGAGAGAGAGAGAGAGATCAGAGGAGGATGACAAGACTAATCCTAGGCAGTTGGAGCCTTTATTATAGAGACAGATTAAAGCATCTGAATTTTAACTCCCTCGAGAGACGTCAGAGTGAGGGGCGAGATGATCGAGGTGTGTAAATAGAAGTCAGGGCTAAACAAAGGTGCCACAAGTTTAAATACAAAAAAATCTTACAAACAAAACACATACATTCTTTAACACCTATAGATAAAAACACATACATACAAAATAGGAAATATTTGAATCGTTGCAGCAAACTAATAATATTTTAATACAAAGAAACTCTAAACCTTGGGCCGTGTTGCAAGTCATGTCAAATTCGCGAGAACAAAAAAAAACATTGCAGGGAAAGGCCACCAACAGAGCTTCCTGACCGAAAACCATCAAACTACGCCACTATTTCCATTAAACTCCTCCTGAATTAGAGGTGCAGATATGACTCCCCCTTCATTGTGGTTTTACCCTCGTCAATCTGTTCAGCCGCCAGTAGGTATGGAGGAGAAAAAATGGCAATGCAAAACCAAAACAAAATAGAAAAATAAAATCTTTTGTAAGTTTCTTTTCTTTTGGCATTCAGCTGATTTGATCTACTTTCATCAATGTCTGTCTGTATCAAATGATCTTATACACTACAGTGAATTAAGAAACATGAGAGTTAAGATATAAATAAAAATATAATTAATAAGATAAACACTCTAATATATACATCAAACAGTGAGACCAGTACTTAACAAATCGTCTTGTTTATTTCACCGAGACAGTTTCGGATCGCTTAGCATTACGCAAACTATAAAACAAATCCTCGCATGGCATAAGAACTCAGTTGTACAGTATACATACATCCTACATCAGGGGTTCTCAACCAGGGGGGAATTTCCCCCCTCAGGTTTTCAGGGGGGGGAACTGATTCTAATATGGAAAAAATAAAGGATTTTCAGTATTATATGCATATTATTTGGAATGCACTTTTTGAGGCAGACAATCTTGGAAAGGAGGGGGGAATGACATTCTGACATATGGTGAAAGGAGTGCATGGGGCAAACAAGGTTGACAACCACTGGCCTACATGCTTACATACATGTTCAATTTGCTCCCGATATTCACCAAGGATAACGGATATTATTTTTGGTTCCTCGTGGCTAATGTAAGGTAACGTCACTATTACCGGCGGCCGTGTACACAGCTTAACTTGGTGGGGGCAGTGCTTCATGATACAACTGGACAAATATTAAAATATCGGAAGAAAAAAATGATGAAATGAAATGAAATCGACGCCATGCAGTGAGTGACCATTGTTTCTCACGGTAAAACTAGTCAAGAAAATATACATAAACCGTTATATAGATTCTTCACAGGGTAGCATTGTTTTCGACAGCTGCCACAAGATATCTAGTGTTCCCTGGTAGCTGTCAATGGACCTTTGGAAATGTGTTTCTTATTGTCGCACGAGTCAGCTGTCCGAAGCTCTCCGGAACTCCTCATATAAAGAGTTTGAGTTCTGTCACGTCCTCGACTCACTGAAACTCTTGAAGGGTTAGCTGAACCCAAGGGTCAGTAAGAGTGAGTCACAGCGAGCGTGAATATTGAATCACTTAGTAGAATGTGTCAGCGCTTTATTTAGTAAATGATATTGAGATAGGTGCTTGCAGGAGACAACCCTCGTAATTATTAGTCAGATTTCAATAACATATTCGTGTCAGTTGGTGAAATAAGTACGATTTCAAATAGAAAATTCCAGTTATTCCACCCCAATTCAGAAACTTCTCAAAGAGCTCTTAAGTGAGTAAATTACCGTAACAAATTCCCGGGAAAAGAATCATTACAGACTTTAAAAATAATAAGACATGAAAATAAATAAATAAATAAATAAATAAATAAATAAATAAATAAATAAATAAATAAATAAATAAATAAACAAATAAATAAATAAATAAATAAATAAATAAATAAATAAATAAATAAATATATATATATATATATATATATATATATATATATATATATATATATATATATATATATATATATATATATATATATATATTCACACTCGAGAGCCACTAGTGGAAGGCATTTCTCACTGTCTCTCCTGAGGTTGTAGACATCAGCTGCGCCGCAAGATGGCTGAAAGTGCGGATGATTTTCTTCCTGCTTCATCATCTGTGAGTGACTGGTGCTCTGTTGGTGGACAGTGTATAGATATGTACATACCAAGATATGTGAACACGCCTGACACCAGGACTCTTGTTACCATTTATTCACATGTCTGTATTACTACATATTATTATAGCATGTCTGATGTCCATGCTTATGTCTAATGCCTATGTTCATTTACTATGTCCCGATGTACTATGTCTGTACCGCGCTAGTCGAGTAATTAGAAGACCTCATTTATTGTCCTAGGAATGTCTAGTAACTCTCTTTGCCTAGCTAGCTAATTTCCCTCAGATCGGCCTCGGCCTACCTACGGTCCGGGGTCCCTAGTAATCGCTCCTGTATCGGTTGGCTATCACGCCCAACCTTGTACCACTTATTGAATATACCTACTGCTCGTGCCCTGGAGTTTCAAGAACCTTGTCTAGGATTACATCCACCACACCACATGGCGCAGTTTGAGTAGCTCCAACACGACAGTTTACAAGCCTCAAGAGCCGGCCCTGTCTGTTTCCGGCCTCGTCTGTTTCCCGCCCAGAAGATATACTCCACAGTGCCCCTGGATTTAAAGTGCTTTGTCACCTTGTGAAGTGCCCTAAGTGAAGTGCAGTGCCTTTCATGTCTCTTTGCTATGTTTCTGCGTCCCTACAGGTAGCAGACACGCCTTCAGCCCAGTTTCCAAGACAGCACTTCCGGCATACACCCCCCATCCACGGAGGCTCGCAAGCCACTGCCCGCGTCCCCTCCCACTGAGCCAGCTCGCCCGGGCGCGCGGAGGAATACACCGCCGCTAGCCGCCTCCTCTCACTTCACAAATATTACAGTCAGTACTCTTTTACTTGCCAGCCAGTTCCTGCACTTAAGCAAATCCATTGGCGAAAATATAGCACTTCACCTTATTCTTCTTGTCTTTCCCATCGCAACAATACCAAACACGAGATGTCTGACCACGACGATTTGCTGGGAAATTTATATGAGGATTATGAGGAAGACGACGCCTCACAGACCCTCCCACCCCCCCTCACGCCTCACACGCCGGGCGCGCCAAATTCAAAGGATGGGAGCCAGGATATACGCCAGTTAATCCACTTCCTACAAGTTTCTCAAGAGAAGGAAGCCCAAAGACGTCAATTAGAGGAGGAAAAACGACGTCAAGAGGAATTGTCAAGACAGTCAGAGGAATCAGCTTACCGCCTTCAACTTCAACAACAACACCAAGCTGATAACCGCAAATTCCTGGACCTATTGGAATTGCTGGCAACGAGGACGACTTCACCAGCTGCCACAACCAACTCGCCAGCTTCAGCCTCTTCATCTATCCTTCAGACAACGCCTCCTCACACGTCACCTATCTCCCCTAGGTATGCCTCAGTGTCTTCTCAACCACCCGTTCCAGTCTCAACTCTCGTCGACCTCTCCGTGCCTCCTCCACCGCCTGCCGTCTCGAGTACACCCCTGCACAGCAAGTCTTCAGTTCCCAGTCCCCCACCTCTTCAATCTGATGCAACATATCAAGTATACCGTCAATGGCGACGTCGTTTCGAAGACTTTGCTGTTATGTCTGACCTCTACCGAATGCCCCCTCATAAACAACTCATCCAACTAAGATCGTGCATTTCCCTCGATGTTCAACGCCTCCTAGAGCACACGCTAGCCATCCCCCCTGACTCCCCCAGGTCAGTGACAGAGGTTTTAAACGCCTTGCAGAGTCATTTCCGTGGCCTCCGCAATGAAGCTTTGCGTCGTAGGGAACTGCTATCCTGCAAACAAGCTTCTGGGGAATCATTCTCAGACTTCTATGCACGACTCAAGGACCTAGCAACCGAGGTGGACCTATGTACAGGCGATCCTGTAACCTGTGCTGAGATCCAGCTCAAGATGATCTTGCTGATGGGTGTACGTGACGAGGACCTGCTTCAGAAACTCCTCACCCTCGATGCCGCCTCTTCCCTCACCGACTTCGTCACCTGTTGCAGGTCGTATGAGGCCACAAGAGAGGCTGCCTCAGCTATACACTCATCGCCATCTCAAGTCCACGCCGTCTCCACCTACAAGAGGAATCAACGCCAGATGCAGACGATGTCCTCTCCACAGCCCCCGTCACAGTCACCAGTTTCTTCTCCCGAATCCTGCAGAAACTGTCAGCACCAGCATGGTCCAGGAAAGTGCCCTGCAGCTGATAGTACATGTCGAAACTGTGGGTTTCAAGGCCATTGGCCCCGCACACCTCGATGTCCTGCCAACAAGGCCTCATGCAACGCTTGCAACAAGCCAGGACACTTCGCCAAGTGTTGCAGGTCCACCAAGAAGCCTCCATCTCCAGGTCAAAACGTCTCTTCACAGCCCGACAGAACGTCCACACCACCGTCTCCCAAGAACGACAAAGGATGCCGACGCGTGGATGATACCTCGAGTGACAGGTCCCCCAAGCCCGTCAATGTTCGTCTGTCCTACGGTACCAACTCTTCCAACCTCCTGATGATACCTGACATGGGCGCGGACATCACGGTGATTGGACCAACACACCTGGACGCCCTCAACATCCCCAGGAGTAGCCTGTCACCCACAGCCATGAACGACGTGCTCACAGCGGACGGGTCCCCGATGTCTCCACCTTTGGGTTGCTTCAAGGCAACACTACAGCTCGGTCCCAAGTCTTGCCTTGCCACAGTCCACGTCCATGAGGGCATCCAAGCCCCTCTCTTGTCATGTGGCCATTGTCAGGACTTGGCCATCGTCTCATCCGAGTTCCCAAAGCCCATCCTCGCTGTGACACACCTCAACAGGTGTGCAGAGATACCTGTTTCAGCCATGACCACACCTGCTGCCGCCCGGGAGTTCTTTTTTCGTCAGTTCAGCGACGTCCTTGTCTCCAAGCCCGACCTCCAGAAGACGCCGCTCAAGAAGATGACAGGCCCCCGATGAGAATCCACCTCAAGCCTGGCGCGACGCCTTTCGCCATCCACACACCCAGGCCTATCCCCTTTGCCATACGGGACAAGGTGAAGGCAGAGCTCGATTCTCTGGTGCAGCAGGGGATCATCAGACACGCTGGTGAGGAGCCCTCCGAGTGGTGCCACCCTATGGTCTTGGCACCCAAGCCTGTAGGTGTTCGCATCACAGTGGACCTCACCCATCTCAACTCGCAGGTCTCCCGTCCCGCCCATCCATCGCCTACGCCTATCCAAGCAGTCCGCAGCGTCACCCCGTCTGCAAAGTTCTTTACCACGGCGGATGCACTACATGGGTACTGGCAAGTCGACCTGGCGGAAGAAGATCGCCACCTCACTACATTCATCACGCCTCACGGCCGCTTCCAACACTGCCGCGGACCCATGGGCTTCGCAGCAACGGGGGATGCGTACTGCCTCCGTGGGGATATGGCTCTGCAGGGTGTCACCAACTGCGTGAAGGTCGTAGATGACATCCTGCTCTTCGACGATGATCTCCTGGCCCACTTGAACCGAGTTCATCTGATGCTCACAAGATGTCGTGCCCATGGTATCACCCTGAACAAAGATAAATTTGTGGTCGCCGCCCCCCAAGTTAACTACTGCGGCTACAACATCTCGCCAGAGGGGATCTCAGCTGATGAGGAGAAGGTCAAGGCCATCAGGAACTTCCCTACTCCAGCGAACCTGACCGACCTTCGCTCATTTATGGGCCTGGTAAATCAGCTGGCCGACTTCTCCCCTAAAATCGCCACATCAGCCCAACCTCTACGCCCCCTCATGAGCCCCAAGCGCTCCTTCCGCTGGACTCCTGACCACGACCTAGCGTTCAGGAATGTTAAGAAGGCGTTGCTGTCACCACCAGTCCTGGCACCCTTCGACCCGTCCTTACCAGTGGTCCTCCAGACCGACGCCTCCCGTCTATACGGCCTCGGATATGCCCTCCTTCAAGACCACGGCCAGGGTAGACTGTGCTTAGTTCAGTGTGGCTCCAGGTTTTTGACGGACACGGAGACCAGATACGCCACCATTGAACTAGAGATGCTGGCAGTCGCCTGGGCTATGGCCAAGTGCCGCCTTTACCTGTTCGGCCTTGGGCATTTCACCCTCATGACGGACCATCGCCCGCTCATACCCATTCCTAATCACTACACGTTGGACGCCATCGAAAATCCTCGCCTCCAACGTCTCAAAGAGAAGACCGCCCCTTACGTCTTTACAGCTGTGTGGCGCGCCGGGAAGCTTCTGTGCATACCAGACGCCCTCTCCCGAGCCCCTGTTAGTCGCCCCACACCTGAAGATGAAGTCGACTGTACCATGGCCGCTGCTCACGTTCGGTCTTTAGTGACACACACAGCCACTTCTCTTGCTGACAAGACGACGACGACGCCCTCCATCGAAGACAATAGGACTCTCCAGGAGCTTCGCATCGCCGCCGCTCAAGACCCGGCATACGTCCAACTCCTCGACTACGTCTCCGCTGGATTCCCCACCAACCGCTACGACATTCACGCCTCCGCCCTCCCCTTCTGGAAGCTAAGGGATAGCCTCTATGCGGACGGAGAGCTGGTGTTGCACGGCCCCAGGATCGTCGTTCCCGCTGCCCTCCGCCGGCGCACCTTATCCCGCCTCCATGACAGCCACCGCGGCGTTGAAGCCACCAGGCGCAGAGCCCGTCAGACCGTCTTCTGGCCTGGTATTGACGCCGATATTAAGAGCACGGTTGAGGCCTGTGAGCCTTGCCAGCAACTCCAACCCAGCCAGCAACAAGAGCCGTACCTGTGCAATGACCTCCCAAAGCGGCCCTTTGAGTCCGTGTCCGCCGACTTCTTTAATGTGGCCGGAAAGTCTTTCCTGGTGGTCGCCGCCAGGCTCTCTGGATGGCCCGTGGTAGTTCCCTGTGGT
This sequence comes from Homarus americanus, assembly GCF_018991925.1. Classification (NCBI taxonomy): domain Eukaryota; kingdom Metazoa; phylum Arthropoda; class Malacostraca; order Decapoda; family Nephropidae; genus Homarus; species Homarus americanus. The sequence goes on along the minus strand of NW_024725638.1, from coordinate 992 downwards.
CGGGACACCACCTCTTCCAGGGTCATCCGGATGTTTTGTTGCTTCTTCCGGGAAGTCGGAGTGCCTCTCCGCCTCCGAACCGACGGTGGCCCCCGTTCAATAGCCACGAGTTCAAGAGCTTCGCCGAACGCTGGGGCGTCCACCACATCGTCACCTCCCCTCATTACCCGCAGGCGAATGGCCACGCCGAGGCAGCGGTAAAGTCCGTAAAATACCTCATCCTCAAGACAGCACCGACGGGAAACCTGGACTGCGAGGAGTTCGACAGGGGCCTACTGGAACTCCGTAACACCCCTACCCCTGCCGGACGCTCTCCTGCCCAGGTGTTGTATGGCCGCCCCCTTCGTACTTGTGTGCCTGCCCACCCCCAGTCCTTCTTAGATGAATGGCAGATCAAGGCGGACGAGTGTGACCGCCGTGAGGCTGCCCGGATGGCCCAAGTGACAAGCCACTATGACGCCCACGCCCGCCCCCTTCCCAGGTTGGCCGTCGGCCAGCAAGTACGAATCCAGGACCCGACGTCACACCGCTGGGACAAGGTCTGGGTCGTCATGGGCCGTGGCGAGTCTCGTTCGTACCAAGTCCGCCTCCCCAGTGGTCGTGTGTGGTGGCGAAACAGACGCCATCTCCGCCCAGTGCCATCCTCTGGTGACGAACCTTCCTCCCCGTTCCCTGTGTCCCCTTGCCCAGACCAGGAACGAAGGTCGTCAGTTGATCCTCCCATTGTCCCTCGCCGCTCCCCCCGACTCATGGAAAAAGAGTCCGTAGCCGCTCGAGATTGCACTACGAGCGTAAAGGGGGAGGGAGGTGTATAGATATGTACATACCAAGATGTGTGAACGCGCCTGACACCAGGACTCTTGTTACCATTCATTGTACCATTTATTCACATGTCTGTATTACTACATATTATTATAGCATGTCTGATGTCCATGCTTATGTCTAATGCCTATGTTCATTTACTATGTCCCGATGTACTATGTCTGTACCGC
>NW_024725637.1:0-2041 GCF_018991925.1 Homarus americanus | reverse complement strand
ATCGGTAGCCACTTCGTTCGGTTGCATGTTAGCATAACAAGGCCCGTGATCGAGAGTATAACAAGGCCCGTGATCGAGTATAACAAAGGCCCTGATCGAGTATAGCAACGTCCCTGATCGAGTATAACAAGAATCCGCTGATCGGGTATAACAAAGGCCCTGATCGAGTATAACAATGTCCCTGGTCGAGAATAACAAGGCCCCTCATCGAGGTTTAACAGGCCCTCATCGAGTATAACAAAGTCACCTGGTCGATTATAACAAACTCCCTGGTCAAGTATAACAAGAACCCTTGTTGAGTATAACAAGTCCCTGATCGAGTAACAAAGGCCCTGATCGAGTATAGCAAGACCTCATCGGTATAACAAAGTCTCTGATCAGGGCATAACAAAATCCGCTGGTCGAGTATATAAAGCCCTGATCGAGTATAACTATGGCCTGATCCGGGTAACAAGGGCCCTGATCAGGTGTAACAAAGTCCCTGGTCGAGTATAACAAAGGTCCCTCATCGGGTTTAACAAAGGCCCCTCATCAGGTATAACAAAAGTCCTGGTCAAGGTATAACAAACTCCCTGGTCATGTAGAACTAAGAACCCTGGTTGAGTATAACAAAGTCCCTGATCGAGTATAACAAAGGCCCCTCATCGAGTATAACAAAGGCCCTCATCGAGGTATAACAAAAGTCTCCTGATCGAGTATAACAAGTCCGCTGATCGAGTATATAAGAGTCCCCTGATCGGGTATAACAAAGTCCCCTGATCGAGTATAACAAAGGCCCATGATCAAGTTTAACAAGGCCCCTGATCGAGTATAGCAAAGTCCCCTGATCGAGTATAACAAACTCCCTGGTCGATTATAACAAAGGTCCTATCAAGGTATAACAAAAGTCCCTGATCGAGTATAACAAAGTCCCTGAACGATTATAACAAAGTCCTGGTCAAGGTATAACAAAGGTCCTCATAGAGTTTAACAAGAGGCCGTCATCGAGTATAACAAAGTCCCTGATCGAGTATAACAAAGTCCTGATCGAGTATAACAAGGCCCTCATCAAGTTTTAGAATGGCCCTGATAGGGTAGAGCAAAGTCCCTGGTCGAGTATAACTAACTCCCTTGGTCGATTATAACAAAAGTCCCTGATCGAGTATAACAAAGCCCCCTGATCGAGTAACAACAAAGTCCCTGATGAGTATAACAAAAGTCCCCTGATCGAGAGTATAACAATGGCCCCTGATCGGGTTTAACAAAGGCCCTAATCAGGTATAACAATGGCCCTGATCGGGTTTAACAAAGGCCCTCATCGAGTATAACAAAGTCCTGGTCGAGTATAACAATATCCCATGATCGAGTATAACAAAGTCCCTGATCGAGTATAACAACGTCCCTTGAAGGATTATAACAAAAGGCCCTGATCAAGTATAACAAAGCCCCTGATCGTGTATAACAAAGCCCTCATCGAGTATAACAAAGTCCCCTGATCAAGTATAACAAAGTCCCATGAATGAGTATAACAAAGCCCCCTCATAGAGTATAACAATGTCCCTGATCGAGTATAGAAGTCTGATCGGTATAACAAAGGCCGATCGAGTATAACAAAGTCCCTGATCGAGTATAACAAAGAACCCTGGTCGAGTATAACAAAGTCCTCATGGAGTATAACAAAGGCCCGTGATCGGTATAACAAAGTCCGTGAACGAGGTATAACAAAGTCCCCTGATTGAGTATAAAGTCCCTGATCGAGTATAACAAAGGCCTCTGACCAGAGTTTAACAAAGGCCCTGATCGAGTATAACAAAGTCCCTGGACGAGTATAAGAAAGGCCCCTCATCGAGTTTAACAAAGGCCCTCATTGAGTATAACAAAGTCCTGGTCGAGTATAACAAACTCACCTGGTCGAGTATACCAAAGTCGCTGATCGGGTATAACAAAGTCCCCTGATCGAGTATAACAAAGGTCCTCATAGAGTTTAACAAGGCCCGTCATCGAGTATAACAAAGTCCTGATCGAGTATAACAAAGTCCCTGATCGAGTATATAACAAAGGC
>NW_024725636.1:0-10659 GCF_018991925.1 Homarus americanus | reverse complement strand
CCGTAATAGTTGTTGAAACAGTAATAATACCATAACCTCAAGAACAACAACAACCTACGGCGCCTTACTTGATCGGGTTGTGTTGTAGTTGTGGGGTCCTCGTGTGATGTAGTCCCCCCTCACCCTCCTCTACCCTCGTGCCTGCTTCCATTCATCTGATGGTAATGATAGCGTCAGGTTTTATTACGGGAGAGTATTTTGAGGGATGGGGCGCCCCATCCTCCCAGCCCTATCCCACCTCGCCCTGCCCCGCCCCACCCAGCCCCGCCACCATACCCCTCGACCACAGACTTCCTACCTCCACACCTCGCCTTAGTTATCGTTAAGAAATGCATTAAAATATTTTCTTTCAGATTGTATTTTCAAAATCAGTCTGGTATTTCGGTATTGTTTTGTAGATTGAAGTTACTACGGTGGTGGAGTACCGTGCCAGGCAGCCTGAGGGTCGTGGCCACCCGTCACCGTCACACGTCAGCTAATATATTATTCAACAAAACACAATGACACATTTCATCTGCATCCCCTATTTTTGTTCGTTTTCATCTTTTGAGTGGCATCTTCGATCAGTTCCTCGATATATCGACAGAAGTCCATAAACTTTCGTTAACACATGTGTGACAACATACTGAATCCGCAACTGATATCACATCAGATCAATGGAAGTTCTCCAAAACTGAATTATTCATGATCTATCATTATGACCAAAATATGTTGACAATTTTATTGGGTAACTGTCTTTAATTTTTTGCCTTATATCTTCAAGATTTCAGAATATTATTTGGAAAACGATCGTAGGTTTGAGGGAGACAGTAGCACACTTTTCACATTTCTTTTGTGGCCATCTTTGTCCGGCGGACAATCGTCGCGCGGCCGCTACGCACCACCACATTGAAATTTTTAACCCCAGTGTTGCCGCATTCACGGTTTTGTACCATTTTTAGTTACGTATTTTTCCTGACATCAGAAAAATATCAAAGCGATCGGTATGTTAAAATGACCTTTCCCTCTCCGGACAATATGGACCAAATTCATATCCCCTTTCCTGATAGTCTCTCGACATAGAACACAGTCGCATACTTTCACCGGTTCCGATGAGATATTTGCCAGAGTATTAAAGGAATGTAAGGAAGAGCTTGTATGCCCTTAGCAAAGTTGTTAAACATGTCCTTAAAAACAGGTGTAGTACCAGAATCCTGGAGGATAGCGAATGTAATACCGATTTTCAAGAAGGGAGATAGATCACTATCCTCTAACTACCGCCCAATCAGTCTAACATCAATAGTAGGCAAATTACTGGAAGCAATCATTTCAAACTCTATTCGAAATCACCTGGAGAAGCACCGATTGATCAATGATTCCCTTTTATGGCTTCTGGCGGACATTCTTGGCTTCTTAATCTATTAACATTCTTTTCATCAGTTTTTCAGATCGGTGGACGAGGGCACAGTATGATGTGGTATATCGACTTTGTAAAGCCTTCTGACAGAGTCCCCGAAAGACTAATTAGAAGCTCATCAAACGTAACGTCACCGTGGATTGGGGCGGATTTTTGCAGGACAGCAGGAAGCAGCGAGTGAGCATTAACGGCACTAAGTCCCATTGAACTTAACGTCACAGGTGAGTTCCCCAAAGACCAATGTGGGTGTATTGACGTATATACGCTTGTGCGAATATCGGCATAGACAGCAACATAAGTAAATTTTGTGACGCTAAAAGCCGAGACGTGTTATTAAATCTGACGAGGACTCAGCAAACTACAGGAAGATCTAAACAAATTTTTCGAATGGTCTGAAAAATGGCAGATGAAATTCAACGTGGAGAAATGTAGAGTACTCAGTATAGGAGATGTAAACAGGGAAACCAGATATCAGATGAACAACGATGCCATAGAGAAATCCGACTGCGAGAGAGATTTAGGAGTACTAATAAGTAGGAACCTTAAGCCAAGTAAACAATGTGTTTTTGCTCGTAACAAAGCTAATAAAGTACTTGGGTTCATACAAAGGAGTGTTAGTTACAAGACTAGCGAGGTCATCCTAAAACTGTATCTTGCTTTTGTGAGACCACACCTGGATTACGCAGTTCAGTTCTGGTCACCGTATTACAGAATGGATATAGAATCCTTGGAAAGAATTCAGAGGAGAATTACAAGACTAATCCCGGGCATTAGGAACCTTGAGTATAGAGACAGGTTAAAGCATCTTAATTTGCACTCCGTCGAGAGACGTAGAGCGAGGGGCGACCTGATAGAGGTGTACAAGTGGAAGGCAGGGCTAAACAAAGGGGACATTACAAAGGTACTCAAACTATCCAACCAGGAGCGAACTCGTAACAATGGTTTTAAATTAGACAAATTTAGATTTAGGCCGGAAATAGGTGAACACTGGTTTGGAAACAGAGTGGTGGATGAATGGAACAAGTTACCAAATATCATCATTAACTCGAATACGCTGAATAGCTTCAAACATAGGTTGGATGCTTATATGAGCAATAGGGGTTGGGTGTAAACGGGACTGCCCAGTATGGGCCAATAGGCCCGCTGCAGTTTCCTCCATTCTTATGTTCTTATGTTCTTATAAGTGGTTAACAGTTATTTGTTTCACACGGTTATCTGGATTCTGGTAAGGCCTTTCTTGAAAGTGGTATCAACAGATGTCTTTGAGCTGGTTTTTATCCCTGAGTGTGTGTCCTTTAGAGGCACAGACGAACTTGTTGGTTGGTTGTGCTCGCTGGACGACAGGTGGAAGGCTGCCGGACACACCTGCACCAGCTCACATACTCAACCTGTAGAAGAAGTAATTGTCTTGTTGTTCTAAAGTGGATGTTTGATGTTTATAGTAGGAGTCACAGATGGTGTAAACAGAGTAACGATCAGTACAACAACAGATTTACCAAAGTATACTATTTATACATACAAAATACATATGTAAACATGTATTTTGTTAACATGTATTTTGTTACCGTGATTTCTTCTGAGATATCATAACAGTGATAAAGACCGCTTAATATTCCTGATGTTGGGATAATTGTTTGTCTTATGCGTACGGATGTTACTGCTGTCTACACACACACACACACACACACACACACCATATTAACAAACGTGTACATGGCGCGTCTTCACGATACTGTATATAGACAGGTAGCATCAAGTGTTGTGTTGCTCAGCAGAGACGACTGAGGGGGCACACGGGTCCCAGTTTTAGGTCCTGATTATAAAAGGACTTCATCGTACCTAGGACTGAGACGGATTAGAATTAAGGACCTACTAGGATCTTGGTAGATTAGGTTAGGTTAGGTTAGGTTGGAGTCTATGTGGACTGGGCCCGTTTAAACAATCACCCACACAACCACCAGACCAGGGCCACAACAAGACCGAAAAGTGTAAAGAAAAAAAAGTTGACTCGTATATTAAAAATGTCTACACAATGACAAATATCGTCTCTTAATCATTATTTTTTGAGTCTGACCACACGATAAAACCCTCGAGTGTCTGATAAAGGTTCTCCAGATACCGCTGACAACACGATATGGCCATTAAAACCCAGCGGGGGGGGTAGTGACTCAATGTGGCCTGGCATTTTTTTTTTACGGGGATTAGCCCACCCAGGCACAGGTCACTGACCCACATCAGAGACCTAGGGCAATGTATGTAAATCCTATATAATATGTATGTATATGTATAATAGACAAAAAATACAAAATGAAAAAAAAGATCCAAAGTGAGAAACAATATATGTATGTTGTGTTGTCAATAGTAAGAGAAACAATTGAGACCCTGCAATTGTGTGTAAATGAGGCATGAAGTCAGATGAGCAACCTGGGACTTGGTGTGTAGTAGTACTGTGGGGGTGAAGGAAGTCCCTCTACTCTCCCACTACCATCTCACAGACGCCTAATCTAAATTCACCTAATCTAAAATAAAATGAAAATCCAGTTTGGTTTATTAAAGAAACAGTTATAGGGTAAGAGAACTCCGTATTCAACCTGTATAATTTTATGTTATCGGTCACTAAGGTGTGTCGTGTCCCCCCCTCCCTCCCACACCCTGTCAGTTACTGTGACTCCCCAAAACCTCACGCTGTTGCTTGTTACTGGTACCAGGCTCTTGATAGTAATGTCAGATGCTCCTTGCTTTATTTTCATATCACTAAGGCTTATTACTCTCTCTCTCTCTCTCTACTACCACCACGTGATGGTCGGAATCCACAACAAATACTAGATTCTCTGTTCCTTTAATGTGTTATTCGTCTTTTCTTACTGATGTGAAGGATGTGTTGTGTTGTAGCTCCGTTATTGGTTCAGGGTCCTCATTGTATCACTCTAGTTTAATATCTGTCTCGCTTCCCATCATATAGTCACCCACCACCAGCCTGTTCTAGCTGTCCGTCCCACCACTTAGCATCACCCATCACCAGCCTGTTCTAACTGTCCGTCCCACCACTTAGCATCACCCATCACCAGCCTGTTCTAACTGTCCGTCCCACCACTTAGCATCACCCATCACCAGCCTGTTCTAACTGTCCGTCCCACCACTTAGCATCACCCGTCACCAGCCTGTTCTAACTGTCCGTCCCATCACTTAGCATCACCCATCACCAGCCTGTTCTAACTGTCCGTCCCACCACTTAGCATCACCCATCACCAGCCTGTTCTAACTGTCCGTCCCACCACTTAGCATCACCCATCACCAGCCTGCTCTAACTGTCCGTCCCATCACTTAGCATCACCCATCACCAGCCTGTTCTAACTGTCCGTCCCATCACTTAGCATCACCCATCACCAGCCTGCTCTAACTGTCTGTAATGAGACACAATAAACAGAGAAGAGGAAGAATATAAATAAGTAAGAATAGAGAGTAGGCATGTAAAGATAGGAAACTTGGTAGCGTGGCCTGGATGTTATTTGCACAGCGTCACTACGCTTATCTTATCTCGTATGTCAATACACGTATATCACTTCTTAAAGGGACAACTTGTTAAACACCTCTTCGATACAACTATTTATTAATTCACTCAATGACATGGACACATTAATATCACTATTATATCGGGGTACTAACACATTATGCTTTACGTTACTTGACACTGACTCTCGGACACACCTGAATGAATACACTTCCCACAGTAGGTAACTCACCCTAGGACGTTCTGACAAGACTCACGTGTACCCTGACGTAGGCCCAGTGAGTGCTGGCTGGGCTGCCTGGTCTGGTCGGGAGGTCTCCCTCCCGACCTGGGGAGGGGGCGTGCGTGACTCTGCTTAGTGAACCGAGTGACGACCCGAACGGGAGAGAGATGACAGCAACCAGAATGAGAATCAGTATGACCAGAATCAGAACGATAATGGTAATGGAATGCCCGTGGACGGGACTGTAGGGCCTTTATATGGGGTCGGCCCAGCCGGCTTCTGACCTCTACCAATTAACACTAAACTGGTTTGATCTGGATAATTGTGTGCAGGTGTGGTCCTGGCCAGGTGTCTTGGCTAGGTGCGGTTGTAGGTCACCGGCTCACGTCATTAGCGGGCGAGGTCAGGTCCCTTGGGTCGACCTGAGGTGTGTCAACCTGGAATGTGGTGGTACCACGAGGTCTGTGGTATACTCGCTGTTATATGTGACATAATTCTGGGCTGTAAGCTTTGGTCTGACAATCAATCATTACACCTCCCGCCAAGACCAAAGCTTCATCACAGAGACTGATGTCACATATAGACAGCAACATCACGTGTGGTGTCAAAGATAATCCCTAGGGCGATAACATAGTCTCACATTTACAAACAACAATCTCATAGGTGTATGTTTTTCTACTGGCGCTAGTTTGATCTGACAAAGCTCACTATACCTCCTGCCAAGATCAAAGCTTCTATGCCAGGAGAAAAAGGAAACATAGCAAGTGAACATAGAATGAAAAAATCCTTCATCTGTAGCATAGTGTCCGAGGCAACCTTGCAAATCACATTCTACAAACAATAACAGGTGTTACATTTCCTTATCAGCCCATGTCAAAATAATAATTCATCTCAGTCAGTAATATAGCTACAACATCGTGTTTCATAGTCCAAGACATTGATCAAATGAACTCATAGAAAAAAGTGAGACTAAAAAAAGACATTCTTTGTAGTGAACATCAACAAAATCAGAGAAAATACTTCAAAATACACAAAAAATGTTCCTACTTCACATATTAGGGTATTGATATCTTTTTATTATACATCAGCAACATCAGTACATTAGTTGGGTCCGGCATAGCTCACGTCTTCCATCCAGCTGGTATCTGAAAAACAGGGGATGGCGGCAGCTCAGCAGCTGTAGTCGGTTGGTCCTTCATCATCGACTTTCTTGTGATGTCAGGACAGCACATCTTCTGTCTTCTTTCTTCACATAACACATCTTCTGTCTTCTTTCTTCACATACCGCACCTTGTAGGTCGTTTCTCCACACCTTCTGACTTCTTCTCACTTCCTCCTGGTTTCTATACTCTTCCAGACGAGTTTTCTGTCCCATCTGCGTTCTTCCTCTATACATCTTCATTTTCATATTCCAGATGAATTTTTCTGCTCCATCTGAGTTTCTTTATACATCTTCGTTTTCCGTCATATTCCAGATGAATTTTTCTGTTTCATCTGCATTTCTTCTCTGCAACATCATCATTTTCAACATATTCCAGACGATTTTCTGTTCATCTGCCGTCGGCCCCTTCCGGCCGGGATGAAAGCCGGTCCACTGTTTGGGCTGTCGTCTCCTTAGATGACTGTAAGGCAGGTTCCGCGGACCAGGGCTCGCCCTCCGTACGTGAGTGTCGGCGAGACCAAAGACCGTCCTGTCTTACACCTTCCACAGTGGTGAATCCCTCCCTGGCTGGGCTCACCAGGGTTCGTTGTGTGGCGATCCATTCCACACTCCTTACTTCCTAAAGTAGAAAAATATAAAATCTTCTTAATCCTATACCAAGGTAGGACTTGAAAGAAGTGACGTGGTGTGTGGTGGGTTTCGTGCTGCCTTCATCAAGCTGCATTCATCACGCTGCTTTCATCATGCTGGTTCTTCTCTGCTCGTATGTACTGTGGTTGACGTCCGGCTGGCCATGGGTGGTACTGTGTGTGACATTTGACAGAGAAACAATCCTAAAGGGGTGATGGGTTACTTGGAAGTGCATTCGCAAAAAAAAAGTTTACTTTATATGTTAGGCCAATGTTTGGCAACTATCATTTCCGTCACGACAATGTTCTCATCAGGCTGGGTCGGGGAGTGAAGCTCTGCGCACTACACTGAATATCATTTATCACTGCGCTTCAAAGAGTACATCACAAATCATAATAGCATAAAGATACACTGAGTGAAGCTCTGCATTCATCGCAATATTACTTTATATTAACCATCATCATCAACACACAGCTCACGGGACAAAAGACGGGGGATCAGTGTGGTCAAGCGAGGCGGGGCAGGTCAGAAGGACGTGAGGTCACCCGAGCGGGGTGGGGCGAGGCGGGGCGGGGCGAGGCGAGGCTGGCCAGGCCCAGCCAGGCTGGTGCGTTGCGGGTGAGGTGGGGAGGAGCCGAGGCGTGGTTGATCGGGCCAGACCGAGGCTTCGCGGGGCGGGGAGGTGCACGGAACGGAGGGGCGGGGCAGGGCAGGGCAGGGATGGGAGGAAGGGTAAGGAGGGTGAGGTAAGGATTAGGACAGGGAGGAGGATGTAGGTTAAAAGACATGTTAAGTTATAACAGTTAGTACAGATACCGCTTTCATCACTGAAACACAATGGCTACATTTAACACTGACCAACAATCAAACTGTACTTGGGCTACTGAGAATGCCACAGATAGCGGGTGACACTGAGAAATTACGTTAAGCACTGAACATATTTCTATTAAAAATTCGCCCATACCACCACAAGAGACATTTACTTGAGCTGTAACGGAGACACACTAGGACACTTTTCACGCTACTACGCAGGAACTTCTTATTACGCACTTTTGAACTAACGAGCCAGGTGTTATGGCTAACGGGGGAGGGCACGGGTTTACGTTAAGTACACTGTTACCAATAACAAGGGATGAGGGGGGCGTGGGTTAACGTCATAGTTCGCTGTCACCAATGTAATGAGGGTAAACACAATGAGAAGAAGAATATAAATATAGGAAGGAGTAGAGAGAGTAGGAATGTAAAGATAGGAAACTTGGTAGCGTGGCCTGGATGTTATTTGCACAGCCTCACTACGCTTATCTTATCTCGTATGTCAATACACATATATCACTTCTTAAAGGGACAACTTGTTAAACACCTCTTCGATACAACTATTTATTAATTCACTCAATGACATGGACACATTAATATCACTATTATATCGGGGTACTAACACATTATGCTTTACGTTACTTGACACTGACTCTCGGACACACCTGAATGAATACACTTCCCACAGTAGGTAACTCACCCTAGGACGTTCTAACAAGACTCACGTGTACCCTGACGTAGGCCCAGTGAGTGCTGGCTGGGCTGCCTCCTATGGGAGAGTCTGCTTAGCTGGCGATGCCGTGGTCTGGTCGGGAGGTCTCCCTCCCGACCTGGGGAGGGGGCGTGCGTGACTCTGCTTAGTGAACCGAGTGACGACCCGAACGGGAGAGAGAAGACAGCAACCAGAATGAGAATCAGTATGACCGGAAAAGATGCGTGGATGGGACTGCAGGGCCTTTATATGGGGTCGGTCCAGCCGGCTTCTGACCTCTAACAATTAACACTAAACTGGTTTGATCTGGATAATTGTGTGCAGGTGTGGTCCTGGCCAGGTGTCTTGGCTAGGTGCGGTTGTAGGTCACCCGCCTCACGTCATTAGCGGGCGAGGTCAAGTCTCTAGGGTCGACCTGAGGTGTGTCAACCTGGAATGTGGTGGTACCACGAGGTCTGTGGTGTACTTGCTGTTATATGTGACATAATTCTGGGCTGTAAGCTTTGGTCTGACAATCAATCATTACATGTCCGTCCCACCACTTAGCATCACCCATCACCAGCCTGTTCTAACTGTCCGTTTCGTAAACCACACGACGTCTGGCTCTCCTAGATGTGCTGATTGACAACGTGAAGGTATGTCAGTCAGTCTGTAGTGGGGAAGGAGTGAGTTAAGATTGAGTTTAGGCCTCAGTTCTTAATAGGCCCCGACCCATTAGGTGTGGGGCCCATTTGACGAGCCACCAATAATTTAGTAGTGCGGTAGTGAGAACGTCATCACCTCTCACAGTTGCAGCAGTAGAGACGACATAAGGGAAGTGTGTTGACATAGTCTGTCGTGTTATTCACCCAAGCGATACACCCGGGTCACACAACAATGTTTCTTATTTAATTACAGTACCCAATATTTTCGTCCCTCCCCCCAACACATTGCCCTAACATCTATCATGGTTATTACCCTCCCACACATCCCCTTACATACACCTCGACTACCCTCACACATCCAGTCTCCCCACATATACACTCCCCCCTCACACACACACACACACTTCATAACTCGTAGTTAACCTGTGTAGTCACTCCTTGTCTATCTCACTTTGGTACCGTAACTGTTCTGAAACTGTTAAAAGATCCAGTCCTCCTTGTCATCATATACAAGTAATATTATTTACCACTAATATTACTTGTGTATTTCTTGACAAAAAGTGACCCACTCATCTCTGTTTAGTCTATATTTTCAGTTTTTTGCCTGCCATATTTTTCAATAAACCGTTAATTATTATTACTACTACACACTTCCAACGTTTCCCGACACCCACAATCTGACACTGTCCAGTTTATCCTATGTTGTTTTTACGTGTTTTTCTCTATATGAAAAACTATAATAAATACTAAATTGCTGTTATTAATAACTTATATACTGCAATTATATGTTATGGGAGGGTAGTGTGGAGCGATGGTGAGGCGCGGTGGGGGTGGTTGTGGGAACAGGGGCAGTGTAGAGGGTCGCCATCAGTAGCCAACACACACACGTCACACATGCCAGTCACCACTACCGCCACCACCAACCACACACTAGTACACACCTTCCTCATATCGCAACACCATCATCATCATGTCATATGTGATAACACGCGGTGCCAACCAATCACAGTCGCCTCTTTTTATCATCTTCCTTCCTCGCCCAATCACACGCGAGAGTGGGAATGGCGCGTTTTTTATCAATCCCAAAACCCGCCCCTTTCCTGGATGTGGTGTAATTATTGGAGGCCGGCGGTAATGCGCGGCGCCCCATTGGTTGAGGCTGCAGCTGCCGGGTTATTCAGGTAATAGGAAGGTCCTTATAAAGAAGTCGGAACGTGATTTATCGGCGGGTGTGTGGGAGCCATGGGGGAGGACGTGTGTGTCTCCTCCTCCATTTAGTGAAGTTTCTCTCTCACATTGTATTATCACACCACCTGAATGATCCCCTTCACACATAACTCACGAAATCTTGTGTTTTATTAGTTAGTGATGATGTGACAATATTTTTGAGGCGTATATGATAAGTGTGTTTGGTAGTGCATTCTAAACCTCCATTACATAAAGTGGGTGTGTGGGTTACCACCGACCACCCCCTCCTTCTTCACTACCTCCCCTATACAATCCTTCCCCTCCTTTCACCCCCTCCCCTTCTCTCCATCCCCCCTCCCCCACCACCTCTAACCCTTACC
>NW_024725635.1:0-9462 GCF_018991925.1 Homarus americanus | reverse complement strand
CCACCATAACACCATAATGATAATCCCTCATAAGCCACCCCATTATAACCAATTTTCATCGCTACACTCAACAAATCATAAACTGTTGAGGGGCCTTCAGGTTAGGTCAGGTCAGGTTAGGTTAGGTCAGGTCAGATCAGGTCAGGTTAGGTCAGGTCAGGTTAGGTCAGGTTAGGTTAGGTTCTCAATGGCTCAAAGCAAATTAGAATACCGTGGTCAGGGATGCTGTACAGGTGCATTCCATAATCCCATTGGTATTAAAGGTGTGGGAGGATTAAATTATTTTATATCTATTTACGGAGTTACATAAAGTTCCTTAATATACAATACCAATATTTACAAACACTTCCTTGTATTATGGAGTGAAACTTGATGTTATTTTGGCGATATTTATAATAAAGAGAAATGTTCGCTGACTCTAAACCAAAGATGTGATAAATGAACGTACATACAGAACAGCTGCCGCAAGCAAAAAATTATACCATACTAATTTTTTAAGGTCATAGGTCAAAACTCAAGGCCAAACTTTTTAAGGTCATAGGTCAAAACTCAAGGTCGGACTTTTTAAGGTCATAGGTCAAAACTCAAGGTCGGACTTTTAAGGTCATAGGTCAAAACTCAAGGTCGGACTTTTTAAGGTCATAGGTCAAAACTCAAGGTCAAACTTCCGATAAACTAAAAAAATAAATGAATTGTAGTTATTGTATTAATATACATCATTAACCACTATACTGTACAAGTCATTGTTTATAAATTTCTGAGACTGATTAACTACGGAAAATATGAGTCAGATAAAAAGATGAGAAAGTCACCGTTACTAGAGAGCTAAATTGGCCAAGATACCACAAGACAAGGTAAAAGAATACAGGTGAATACTGAACAAGTTTATCATACAGGTAAGACAGAAATTTTCTTAACCTAGTATTATTCCTAGATGCTTTATGTCAGCACACGATGACGCACACACACACACACACACACACACACACACACACACACACACACACACACACACACTTAAGCTGAGTCAGAGATCAAAGTCAAACCATCACTGGTACAATACGACTCTCAACATGGGTTTACAAAGGAAAATCTTGTCTAACAAACCTGCTAACGTTTTTTAGGAAAGTCTTCGAGGTAGTAGATAATGACGAAAATTACGATGTTATTTACTTACACTTTAGCAAAGTATTTGACAGAGTACCGCATCAGAGGCTTCTGAGAAAAATTAAGGCTCATGGTATCGAGGGGAAAGTTTTAAATTGGATAAAATCATGGCTCACCGATAGAACGCAGAGGGTCAGTGTAGATGGTGTTAAATCTGAGTGGGGCCGTGTAACCAGTGGGGTTCCCCAGGGGTCAGTAATAGGCCCACTCTTGTTCATAATCTACATAAACGATTTAGATACTGGGATCAGCAGTGACATAAGCAAGTTTGCGGATGACACCAAAATAGGGCGGCAAATTAATTCAGGGCAGGATGCAAATGCATTACAGGAGGATCTAAATAAACTGCAGGGTGGTCTGAAAAATGGCAAATGAAATTCAACACCAGCAAGTGCAGCGTACTTAATATTGGAAGAACAAATACATATAATGTATACAGCCTTAACAACATCAACCTAGAGAAGTCGACTTGTGAAAGAGACCTAGGGGTACTTGTAAGCCCGGACCTATGGCCTAGAAAACAGTGCGTTAATGTTCGAAATAAGGCAAACAGATTATTGGGTTTTATATCTAGAAGTATAAGTAACAAGAGTGCAGAGGTCTTATTGCAACTATATCTTGCGCTAGTCAGGCCGCACCTCGATTATGCGGTTCAGTTCTGGTGCCCCTATTATGGAATGGATATAAATTCACTAGAGTCGGTGCAGCGAAGAATGACAAAAATGATTCCGGGACTTGGAAACCTTCCATATCAGGATAGGTTAAAGAAACTTAACTTGCATTCCCTAGAAAGACGAAGAGTGCGGGGAGATATGATAGAAGTATTCAAGTGGGTGAAAGGAATCAATAAAGGGGATATAGATAAAGTTCTTATAATATCCGAGCAGGATAGGACTCGGAGCAATGGATTCAAGTTGGATAAGTTTAGGTTTAGGAGGGAGATAGGAAGAAACTGGTTCACAAATAGGGTGGTGGACGAGTGGAACAAGCTTAGCAACTTTGTAGTAAGTGCGGGAATTCTGGAAAGTTTCAAAAGGAGGCTGGATAGATTCATGGATGATAGAGAGTGGTAGTAACTCTCGACAGGAGCTGCCATGCACAGGCCAACGGCCTATTGCAGACTCCTTATTTTCTTATGTTCTTATGTTCTTATCTATCTATCTATCTATCTATCTACTGTATTTATCTATTTATATCTATTTTATTAACTCACCTGTACCATTAATCATCAGTTTATTTATCTTAATCTTCTTCCCATTTTGATTTATTCCTCTTAACTATGTATGTATCTACACCCACAAACAAACCTACTATCCACGCCCTACACCCACAAACAAACCTACTATCCACGCCCTACACCCACAAACAAACCTACTATCCACGCCCCACACCCACAAACAAACCTACTATCCACGCCCCACGCCCACAAACAAACCTACTATCCACGCCCCACACCCACAAACAAACCTACTATCCACGCCCTACGCCCACAAACAAACCTACTATCCATGCCCTACACCCACAAACAAACCTACTATCCACGCCCTACACCCACAAACAAACCTACTATCCACGCCCTACACCCACAAACAAACCCCAATATCCACGCCCCCACACCCACACAAACAAACCTACTAATCAGCCACACCACAAACAAACCTCTGCATTATCCACGCCCCACACCCACAAACAAACCCCTACTATCCACGCCCACATCCACAAAATACCTACTATCCACTCCCTCATGGACCACAAACAAACCTATTATCCACGCCCCACACCCACAAACAAACCTACTATCCACGCCCCACACCCACAAACAAACCTACTATCCACGCCCTACACCCACAAACAAACCTACTACCCATGCCCTACACCCACAAACATACCTACTATCCACGCCCTACACCCACAAACAAACCTACTATCCACGCCCTACACCCACAAACAAACCTACTATCCACGCCCTACACCCACAAACAAACCTACTATCCACGCCCCACACCCACAAACAAACCGACTATCCACGCCCCACACCCACAAACAAACCTACTATCCACGCCCTACACCCACAAACAAACCTACTATCCACGCCCTACACCCACAAACAAACCTACTATCCACGGCCCACACCCACAAACAAACCTACTATCCACTCCCTACACCCACAAACATACCTACTATCCACTCCCTACACCCACAAACAAACCTACTATCCACGCTCTACACCCGCAAACACACACTACCCACCACCTACACCACAATAGAGTAAAGGAGGAATACAGAGTGTACCTACTCAGGGTAGCCATACCACTCTGGGTGGTTGATCCTTAGTGCAGCAGGAAAGAGAAAAATTATAAGTGGGTCATTCTATTCCTCGTGTGATGGATGGATGGATGGATGGATGGATGGGAGACTGAATGGGAGGATAGATGGGTAGATGGGGGACTGAATGGGAGGAGAGATGGGTAGATGGATGACTAAATGGGAGGAGAGATGGGTAGGTGGGCGAATCGGTGGATGGATAAACAGCTAACTGGATGAATGGACATATGGACTTGGATGGCATATTTGGATGTAAGACCCTACGATATGAAGAACATTTTGGACGTATAAACCCATGACAATTAACACCATTTTGGACTTACATCACAGGAAACAGGTAAAACATTTCTGTGATCGTTCTTCAATAATTCCATACGCCAACCTTACCTGCATTTATCTCGATTTCAGTATAAAATTTTAGTGTTAATTTCAGCATCGGAATCAATCAATCAATCTCTCTCTCTCTCTCTCTCTCTCTCTCTCTCTCAAGATGGAAATTTCATGACGTAAAATCCGATGAAAACTCGACCCTGTTTATACGTGTTGCTTCGAGGTTTTGTTTTCACGTTAACCTCATGTTTCGTTTCGATAAATGACACATATCACAGGAGGTGAACTACAAACTGAACTTTGACCTGACACCGACGACCGACCGACGGAAGATGGGGCTTCGGGTTTAGTCGTATCCCATTTGAGAGTTTTATGAATGTGAAGCCCCGAATTAGTCAACAAACCCTACAGCTCAATTTGGATTCGAACTTGTGCATCTTGTTCTTGAATCAGAACCTTATCTCACACATATATAGGGGTTAGGTTAGGTTGGGTTGGGTTAGGTTGGGTTAGGTTGGGTTGGGTTAGGTTATATTGGGTTAGGTAAGGTGAGCCGTGTCCATCACAACCAGACAATTATCCCCGTCCATCAGATCTTCCCTTTAACAAATCCTCAACATAAAAGACAAATTCACCTCCATGTGTTAAAATCTTACTACACTACATTACCGTCACCACTATACCAAACCTGTGTAATATTAACATACTAATACACTATTAAGACATCACCAAATCCATCAATAAACAGTACATCTTCCTTTACACTTGATTAGAAAGAAAAACAAGAAAATATGCCCAGAATCTCAAATTCATTCACTAACATTACGAAAAATTACAAGAGTTAAGAGTCAAAGCAAGATATGTACTGTACGCAATGTTGATGTTATTTTGTTCGCCATCATTGTGTCCTAAAGTTAATCTGTTTTGTGAAGTAAATCCTCGGACTTGGGAACAAATCATCATGTGTACCTTTGAGTATTAAGGTCTTGATCCATTTCCTTGATGTCTACCGTTTGGAACAGGTAACACCACCACAATTGTTTTAACCAAGACGAAAACGGACGAAAAAAAAAGCTTCTACAAATATCAAGTATTAATTTTCTCTCTTTACAGGATCTAATACTCTTGGAAATGTGTTTAAATTAATCTGATTTGTTTTCATTTATTGTCGATCCTTTATAAGAGGACTCGTGGATCCCCCGAGCCTATCCGGCCATTTTGTTTAAATTTTTCGGTCGCTCTAAAATACCATTAAAACAATATTGAGTATAAACGTTTGGCTCAACTGATGATCTCAAACATGTCCCAACATTTTTTGCCTCAACTCCACATTCTGTAACTCATTTAGGTAGATGTCCCTCACTACACATACACTGGACTATGTGTAATGTTGCAGCTAATGTGTTATCAAGATATTGCACATTATAAGTTCATGTGTGGTCATTATTATATCAAACGGAGGAATTTTAAAGAGCTATTACACCACCTGTATCATTAGTTGTCGCCAGGTGAAGGAATGTTTAGGTAGATTATATTTTATTTACTGTAATTAAAGTTTCAATACCTAAGACGTTCCACTATAAGAGTCTTTCAACCTCAGGTAAGGTCTAAAGACTTTCTACTCTAGGTCTTACACCCTGGAGTAGCTGTATCGTCCATATAGGTAATTACTCCACAAGGAACTACAAGTTACACCTTGATGTAATACTTCATTTACTGCCAAACTTTATAGGGAAATATTTTTTCACAAAGAATTTCAAGTTACAATTTCACATAATAAGTCACATTAGAAACGTTCCTTCGGCTTACAGTTAAACTTTGCAATGTCAAGATATTTTTTTCACTGCAGAGGAAAGTATCCGTCATCATCATCACCACACACACACACACACACGCAAAGACAAAACTCCTGTATCCAGATTCTCAAAAGTTTATAAATTAAATTCTTCCCTAAAATTAAACAGACAATACATCTATTTGGTGGTTACAAGTTCCCCAAAGAATGCAGTGATGGGTAGGGAAACACTGTGTAACACTGAAGTCCGTTTATTATGGATGATAGAAATACAAGTGGTGACTCGCGTGTGCCATGCACGGCTCACACAGTCAGACTAAGGCTGCCTTGCCATATGGCAGCCTCGGGGCAATGTTGCCACATAACGTGCAGTGTTGCCACGTGATTATATATATAAATGCTACTCGGCACAGTAGCTTATATACAGGGTTGCTACTCGGCACAGTAGCTTATATACAGGGTTGCTACTCGGCACAGTAGCTTATATACATAACCTACATCTTCCTCCCCCCTCACGCTCATAGTCTTTGTCTTGAGCGGACTTCTTAGTCCTAAGTTGCTCCGAGCGTCGAGGTGCACTGTGGGGCGGATCCTCGTCAGGTGTAGGTGACTCGTCCTCGGTCAGGGGGCCAGCAGCAGGGGGTGGGACTGGCCGGAGGAAGCGGCGGTTCCTCCACCAGACACGGCCGCTCGGCATCCTGACCTTGTAGTCCCGCGACCGGCCGACGCCCATCACTATGCCCACCTTGTCCCAACGTGTCGTCGTCGGGTCCTGGATGCGGGCAAGGGCACCAATCTCCAGTGGCTGAAGAGGGCGGGCACGGTCGTCATACCGAGCCTTGGCGTCCTGGGCACGTGAAGCGGCACGGCGGTCGCAGCTCTCGGCTCTGGTCTGCCACTCCTTCGCAAAGGCCTTGGCGTGTGCAGGAACGCAAGAGCGGAGAGGGTGACCATACAGGATCTGGGCAGGGGAGCGTCCTGTGTGGGTGGGAGTATTACGTAACTCCAGGAGTCCTTTGTTAAACGCCTCACAGTCTATGTTGCCTGAAGGGGCCACCTTGAGGATGAGGTGCTTGACTGTCTTGACCACAGCCTCAGCATGGCCGTTTGACTGTGGGTAGTGGGGTGTTGACACGATGTGGCGGACTCCCCAACGCTCCAGGAATCCTGTGAAGTCCCGGCTGGTGAACTGTGGCCCACCGTCCGTCCGCAGACGTACGGGGACGCCCAGGTCACGAAAGAGGTGCCGGAAGTGGCGAATGGTGGCCGCGGACGTCGTGTCCGAGCCACAGATTACTACCACAGGCCAGCCAGAGAGTCGGTCGGCGACAACTAGGAAATGTTTCCCAGCTGTGCTGAAGAAATCAGCCGACACGGACTCAAAGGGCCTGGTGGGTTCGTCGTCGCACAAGAGGGGCTCTTGCTGTTGACTGGGCTGCATGATCTGGCACGGCTCACAGGCACGGACCGTATTGACGATATCCGCGTCAATGCCGGGCCAGTACACAGCCTGCCTTGCGCGGCGCTTGGTGGCTTCTGCTCCACGATGGCTGTCGTGTAAGCGGGTCAGAACGCGACGACGGAGAGCTGCAGGGACGACCACACGGGCACCGTACAGGACGAGGTCCCCATCTGCGTAGAGGTCCTCACGTATCTTCCAATACGGGCGTAGGGCGTTGTGGAGGTCAAAACGGTCGTGAGGGAACCCAGTCCTCACACTCTCCAAGAGCTGAGTGTAGGAGGGGTCGTCGCGTGCCGCGGTCCGTAGTTCCTCAAGGGCCAGATCACTGTCGGGTGGCGACACTGAGGCCTGGGTGCTGGCGAGGGACTGTACGGCCTGCAAGGTGACGATGTTGCTGACGGAGAAACCGGCCTCGGTGCTGAGCATCTCCTCTTCAGGTGTAGGGCGGCTGACTGGGGAGCGGGAGAGGGCATCCGGGATGCACAACTCCTTACCTGCGCGCCAAGCCGCGGTGAAGACGAAGGCCAAAATCTTCTCCTTCAGGCGCTGGAGGCGGGGATTCTCGATGGCGTCCAGCGAATAGTGGTTAAGAATGGGGACCAAGGGCCTGTGGTCTGTGATGAGGTCGAAGTGCTGTAGGCCAATCAAGTAGAACTTGCACTTCGATAAGGCCCATACCACTGCCAGCAGCTCCAGCTCGATGGTAGCGTAGCGAGACTCAGCATCGGTGAGGAAGCGAGAGCCACTCTGTACGAGCCGGTACTTTCCTCCACCGTGATCCTGGAGAAGGGCGTAACCAACCCCGTACAGGCGCGAGGCGTCTGTCTGGAGGACGGTGGGGAGCGCTGGGTCGAAAGTAGCGAGGATAGGTGGACTTGACAGGGCCGCCTTCACCTTATGAAAGGCGAGGTCGTGGTCAGGGGTCCACGTGAACGTCCTCTTGGGGCTCATCAGGGGGCGGAGAGGCCCGGCAGCGGCGGAGACGTCAGGGGAAAATTCTGCCAGCTGGTTCACCAGGCCCATGAAAGACCTGAGGTCCGTAAGGTTGGCAGGTTTCGCAAAGTCCGCTATGGCGCGAACTTTCTCCGGGTCCGCAGTAATGCCATCCCTTGAGAGTCGATAGCCGCAGAAAGACACAGCAGGTGCGGCCAAGACGAACTTCTCGGCATTCAGAGTGATGCCGTGCGTCCTACACCTGGTCAGTACCTCGTCGATGCGGCGAAGATGCGTCAGGTAGTCCTCATCGTAAAGGAGGACGTCGTCCACTACCTTCACGCAGTTGGTCACGCCTTGAAGTGCCATGTCACCACGGAGACAGAAGGCGTCCCCCGTAGCAGCGAATCCCATAGGGCCACGGCAGTAGAGGAAGCGTCCGTAAGGCGTGATGAAAGTGGTCAGTGGCTGATCCTCCTTCTTCAGTGGGATCTGCCAGTAACCACAGAGGGCGTCCATCATCGAGAAGTGCCGTACCTTCGGATCCACACTCCGTATAGCTGCAAAAGGTGTGGGTGAAGGTTGGGCGGGACGGGACACCTGGCTGTTAAGCTTCGACAAGTCGGTAGTAATCCGCACTCCACCGTTAGTCTTAGCCACAGCAACTAGAGGGTGGCACCAAGGGGATGGGTCGTCACCAACGGGTACGATGACACCCTGGGCCACCATGGAATCCAGTTCCTTCTTGACTGAATCCCTGAAGGCGAGAGGAATCAACCGGGGAGTGTGTATGGCAAACGGCTGTGCATCTTCCCGCAGGTGTATCCTCATAGGCGGACCCGCCATAGCCTTCAGTGGCGCGGTCCGTAGGGCCTCCTTCGTCACCAGCACATCCGAGTACTCCTTCAGGAAGTAGGCCCTTGCGGCTGAAGTAGACGTCTCGCTGTGAAGAGGAAGCAGCCATGACTTGGGTGGAGGCGGGGCGGGAGTGGACGCGGGTTCTGGGCAGCTCTGTGTGGCAGCGCCAGGCGCGTCGCTCGTTGATTCCCGCACCCTGCTGGCGGTGTACCAAGCAGCTGGGATCTGCTCAGGAAAGTCTCTGGGCACCACGCCTAACTCCTTGCAGTGCTCCCACGACAACAAGGGTGTAGCGAGAGTAGGCTGCACGTCGATCCATCCGTGACACGACCTGTCGCCGTAGGTGATCTCTGCTTGAAAGGAGCCCACAGCGTCCGGCATCTAGGAACCGTCCGCATTGTAGTACAGCAGCTGCGGCGGTGGTCCCAGGTCACGTTTGGTGAGGCCCAGTTTCTGGAGGTGCTTCAACCCAATCACCGTAGTATCAGCGCCGGTGTCCGGTATCACCTCGATGTGACCCGACACATCACCGTGTGTGACGGCGACGCGGATAGTAGGGGAAGAGGTAGCCCTGGGGCGTGTGGTCGATTCC
>NW_024725634.1:0-21941 GCF_018991925.1 Homarus americanus | reverse complement strand
GCGTTTGTTGTGGCCGGGACTCCTCTTCAGATAATATAAATACAGATAATGTTGTTTTTATAAGTAATCTCTTAATGAAAATGTAGAGAAAATTGGTCAACAAATCTTAACAGTTATCCTGATTTCTTAAAGAACAATAGAGGAATAAGAAGAGGAGGAGGAGGGAAAGAAAAGAAAGCATAAAGAAAACAATATAACAAAGATGAACAACAGAGAAAAAATGAAGAGTAAGATGAAAGAAACTTAGACTGATCAAAAAGACGTATAACAATCTGATTAAAACTAATCACTATATTAGATAAGATCAGATCAGATCAAGGTTAGGTTAGTTTTGGTTAGATAAGGTCAGGTTAGGCTAGGCTAGGCTAGGCTAGGCTAGGCTAGACTTGTTTTACACAAGGTTAGGTTAGGTTAGGTTAGGTCAGGTTAGACTAGGCTAGCCTAGGCCAAGGTGGGTGGAGCTTTGCTGACGTCAGCAGGCAGACTTCCTCGCCTACCTCTCACCTCTTATAAACAGAACATTTTATGGTTCTATATACTGTACTTTGTTATCTCAGTATCTCACATAGAAAATAATACTAATAGAGAGTTTAATCTTGCATATAACTTTAGCTAAGGACACTAGTCAGTGTGGTGGGTGGTACACGGAAAGGAAAGGTTAAAAGAAAAACAATGTATTTCAGTTATAGTCTTGTATTTAAATAACTGCAGCTTAAGATAGGGTAATGATGACTATATATATACAGTTGCCTACAGGAGTTCTTTTCCTCCCTGTTTGTCCATTATACTAATAATGTAGACATGAGGTGACAGGAGTTATGACTTCATATGATAAGTGTTACAGCCACTGACAACAGATTATCAGATTATGGGTGGTGGGGGGGGGCAGTTAGAGCAGGTGATCACAGGTGCTGCCTTTGCCTCCAGGTGTGAGTGATGTGACAGGAATTATGACCTCACAAGACAAGTGTTACCTTCACTGACACTTGTTTCATCAAAAGATTAAACACGTAGACGTTTACACTCATCCATAGACTCACATTTATGGTACAACAGTTGCAGAAGTGCATGCAACACACCTGGTTCCACATTGAGCTGAGAATCCAACGATGCAGTGTACTGATAGATGGGAAACGAAATTGACTTCTATCAGGCAAGTAGTGATAAGCTTTCGGGCTTAAGCTGCGAAAGGTCAGTACTCGACTGATATCCTCCTCAGACCAGTATATTACAGGGACACCAGTTGAGAACAAAATCACTTGGGAAGAGAAAAAAAATTACTAAAAACATCATTAGTCGCAGCAGTAGCCTTGATAAAAGTATTTTCTCTTTGGTCTTGCAAATAAATCCTCTCCTTCTCCCATCCTTTTTTTTTTCTCAGTGAGAGGAACATCTCTCTCCCTCCTTACATCATCCAGTTCACGTTGTAAATCCACAGTGATCAGAACTGGTCTCTCTTCCTCTGACTTGTCTGCTACTATTAATGTTCCTATGTCCAATAGGGCACAGAGAGAGAGAGAGAGAGAGAGAGAGAGAGAGAGAGAGAGAGAGAGAGAGAGAGAGAGAGAGAGAGAGAGAGAGAGAGAGAATTGTAACTATGTACAATTGCCTGCAGGATAACCTTTCCTCCCTGTTGTGCTCATTATATTAATAATGTAGACATTAGGTGAGGTTCTTAGATTAGACTTTTTGTGCAAGAGATAGGAAACGTAGGACTTAGGTGTGTTCTCCTGTGGCTGGGATAGGGCATAAGAACATAAGAACATAAGAATGGAGGAAACTGCAGCGGGCCTATTGGCCCATACTGGGCAGTCCCGTTTACACCCAACCCCTATTGCTCATATGAGCATCCAACCTATGTTTGAAGCAATTCAGCGTATTCGAGTTAATGATGATATTTGGTAACTTGTTCCATTCATCCACTACTCTGTTTCCAAACCAGTGTTTACCTATTTCACGCCTAAATCTAAATTTGTCTAATTTAAAACCATTGTTACGAGTTCGCTCCTGGTTGGATAATTTGAGTACCTTTGTAATGTCCCCTTTGTTTAGCCCTGTCTTCCACTTATACACCTCTATCAGGTCGCCCCTCGCTCTACGTCTCTCGAGGGAGTGCAAATTAAGATGCTTTAACCTGTCTCTATACTCAAGGTTCCTAATGCCCGGGATTAGTCTTGTCATTCTCCTCTGAATTCTTTCCAAGGATTCTATATCCATTCTGTAATACGGTGACCAGAACTGAACTGCGTAATCCAGGTGTGGTCTCACAAGAGCAAGATACAGTTTTAGGATGACCTCGCTAGTCTTGTAACTAACACTCCTTTGTATGAACCCAAGTACTTTATTAGCCTTGTTACGAGCAAAAACACATTGTTTACTTGGCTTAAGGTTCCTACTTATCATTATCCTAAATCTCTCTCGCAGTCGGATTTCTCTATGGCATCGTTGTTCATCTGGTATCTGGTTTCCTGTTTACATCTCCTATACTGAGTACTTTTACATTTGTCCATTGAATTTCATCTGCCATTTTTCAGACCATTCGAAAAATTTGTTTAGATCTTCCTGTAGTTTTGCCGAGTCCTCGTCAGATTTGATAACACGCCCTATTTTAGTGTCATCAGCAAATTTACTTATGTTGCTGTCTATGCCGATATCTATGTCGTTTATGTATATAATAAACAATAATGGTCCAAGTACTGAGCCTTGGGGAACTCCACTTGTGACGTTGCTCCAATGGGACTTAGTGCCGTTAATGCTCACTCGCTGTTTCCTGTCCTGTAACCACGCCCTAATCCATTTAAGGATGTCACCTTTGATGCCATGAGCTTCTACCTTTCTAATTAGTCTTTCGTGGGGGACTCTGTCGAAGGCTTTGCTAAAGTCGAGATATACCACATCATAATTGTGCCCCTCGTCCACCGATTCGAAAACTGATGAAAAGAATGTTAATAGATTAGTTAGGCAAGAACGTCCGCTTGTGAAGCCATGCTGGGAATCATTGATCAATCGGTGCTTCTCCAGGTGATTTCGAATAGAGTTTGAAATGATTGCTTCCAGTAATTTGCCTACTATTGATGTTAGACTGATTGGGCGGTAGTTAGAGGATAGTGATCTATCCCCCTTCTTGAAAATCGGTATTACATTCGCTATCCTCCAGGATTCTGGTACTACACCTGTTTTTAAGGACATGTTAAACAACTTTGCTAAGGGCATACTAAGCTCTTCCTTACATTCCTTTAATACTCTGGCAAATATCTCATCGGGACCAGTTACAGCCATTTATTGACGGTACAGTTACAGCCACTTATTGACGGTGCAGTTACAGCCACTTATTGACGGTACAGTTACAGTCCAAACTTCTTGTACACTTGGGGGCGGTTGACAACATGTGAACGCTGCTTGCATTATAAATTGTCAGAATAAAAAACTAAAAAAAAAAATCCGATACTAAGAAAAAACTGAGTAAATTAATGTTAAAATATCAATCTACCTTACCTACATCACCTCCTTAAGTAGATGGTATATTATCCAGCATGTCCAGGGAATACCCGAGGAACCGACTCTATTCAGAGATAGTGAAGAAAACAAATTAAGTGAGATAGTAGTGACTAGTAACGATGTTAGTAAGCAAATAGACAAACTAAAGCCTAATAAGTCACCTGGTCCCGATGAGATATTTGCCAGAGTATTAAAGGAATGTAAGGAAGAGCTTAGTATGCCCTTAGCAAAGTTGTTTAACATGTCCTTAAAAACAGGTGTAGTACCAGAATCCTGGAGGATAGCGAATGTAATACCGATTTTCAAGAAGGGGGATAGATCACTATCCTCTAACTACCGCCCAATCAGTCTAACATCAATAGTAGGCAAATTACTGGAAGCAATCATTTCAAACTCTATTCGAAATCACCTGGAGAAGCACCGATTGATCAATGATTCCCAGCATGGCTTCACAAGCGGACGTTCTTGCCTAACTAATCTATTAACATTCTTTTCATCAGTTTTCGAATCGGTGGACGAGGGGCACAATTATGATGTGGTTTATCTCGACTTTAGCAATGCCTTCGACAGAGTCCCCCACGAAAGACTAATTAGAAAGGTAGAAGCTCATGGCATCAAAGGTGACATCCTTAAATGGATTAGGGCGTGGTTACAGGACAGGAAACAGCGAGTGAGCATTAACGGCACTAAGTCCCATTGGAGCAACGTCACAAGTGGAGTTCCCCAAGGCTCAGTACTTGGACCACTATTATTTATTATATACATAAACGACATAGATATCGGCATTGACAGCAACATAAGTAAATTTGCTGATGACACTAAAATAGGACGTGTTATCAAATCTGACGAGGACTCGGCAAAACTACAGGAAGATCTAAACAAATTTTTCGAATGGTCTGAAAAATGGCAGATGAAATTCAACGTCTACAAATGTAAAGTACTCAGTATAGGAGATGTAAACAGGGAAACCAGATACCAGATGAACAACGATGCCATAGAGAAATCCGACTGCGAGAGAGATTTAGGAGTAATGATAAGTAGGAACCTTAAGCCAAGTAAACAATGTGTTTTTGCTCGTAACAAGGCTAATAAAGTACTTGGGTTCATACAAAGGAGTGTTAGTTACAAGACTAGCGAGGCCATCCTAAAACTGTATCTTGCTCTTGTGAGACCACACCTGGATTACGCAGTTCAGTTCTGGTCACCGTATTACAGAATGGATATAGAATCCTTGGAAAGAATTCAGAGGAGAATGACAAGACTAATCCCGGGCATTAGGAACCTTGAGTATAGAGACAGGTTAAAGCTTCTTAATTTGCACTCCCTTGAGAGACGTAGAGCGAGGGGCGACCTGATAAAGGTGTATAAGTGGAAGGCAGGGCTAAACAAAGGTAACATTACAAAGGTACTCAAACTATCCAACCAGGAGCGAACTCGTAACAATGGTTTTAAATTAGACAAATTTAGATTTAGGCGTGAAATAGGTAAACACTGGTTTGGAAACAGAGTAGTGGATGAATGAAACAAGTTACCAAATATCATCATTAACTCGAATACGCTGAATTGCTTCAAACATAGGTTGGATGCTCATATGAGCAATAGGGGTTGGGTGTAAACGGGACTGCCCAGTATGGGCCAATAGGCCCGCTGCAGTTTCCTCCATTCTTATGTTCTTATGTTCTTATGTATTGTCTAAAATAATACAGTATAATTGGTTATTTTACTTCAATTATGACTTTGTGTGATAATAGGACATAGTACCATAATAAACCTTTTCTCGAACTGTTAAATAACTCAACAAAAATAATAATAATCCATTCTAAACAACGGATTATCAGACGTAGATGTCATAATTCAGCTCATCATAATTATCCATACACTCTCGTGTATAAATTCCACCGTCAAAATTTGTATTGTCGGAAGAAGTTTTACTGTCTGAATGTCTGTCTAATTCTACAAAAACTCTCCGTTAGTATCCGTCTATTTCCTCTGTTACCTCATCACTTAAGAGTATTACAAAATATTACCACTGACTGTAACACCTGATGTGCAATGTGCATACTCATATTTATAATCCTGTGTATTTTGTAACTGAAAGAAAATACAGGTACAGGAATATTTAGTTACTCTTGCGGTATACAAAATCATACATCTATCTATCTATCTATCTACTGTATCTATCTATCTATCTATCTATCTACTGTATTTATCTATTTATATCAATTTTATTAACTCACCTGTACCATTAATCATCAGTATATTTATCTTAATCTTCTTCCCATTTTGATTTATTCCTCTTAACAATGTATGTATCTACACCCACAAACATACCTACTATCTACTCCCAAACACCCACAAACAAACCTACTATCCACTCCCTACACCCACAAACATACCTACTATCCACGCCCTACGCCCACAAACAAATTTACTATCCACGCCCTACACCCACAAACAAACCTACTATCCATGCCCTACACCCACAATCAAACCTACTATCCATGCCCCACACCCACAAACAAACCTACTATCCACGCCCCACACCCACAAACAAACCTACTATTCACGCAAGTCTCTACACCCACAAACAAACCTTCTATCCACGCCCTACACCCACAAACAAACCAACTATCCACTCCCTACACCAACAAACAAACCTACTATCCACGCCCTACACCCACAAACAAACCTACTATCCACGCCCTACACCCACAAACAAACCTACTATCCACGCCCCACACCCACAAACAAACCTACTATCCACGTCCCACACCCACAAACAAACCTACTATCCACGCCCCACACCCACAAACAAACCCTACACCTATACAAACCTACTATCCATGCCCTACACCCACAAACAAACCTACTATCCACGCCCTACACCCACAAACAAACCTACTATCCACGCCCTACACCCACAAACAAACCTACTATCCACGCCCCACACCCAAAAACAAACCTACTATCCACGCCCCACACCCACAAACAAACCTACTATCCACGCCACACACCCACAAACAAACCTACTATCCACGCCCTACACCCACAAACAAACCTACTATCCACGCCCCACACCCACAAACAAACCTACTATCCATGCCCTACACCCACAAACATACCTACTATCCACTCCCTACACCCACAAACAAACCTACTATCCACGCCCTACACCCACAAACAAACCTACTATCCACGCCCTACACCCACAAACAAACCTACTATCCACGCCCCACACCCACAAACAAACCTACTATCCACGCCCCACACCCACAAACAAACCTACTATCCACGCCCTACACCCACAAACAAACCTACTATCCACGCCCCACACCCACAAACAAACCTACTATCCACGCCCTACACCCACAAACAAACCTACTATCCACGCCCTACACCCACAAACAAACCTACTATCCACGTTCTACACCCACAAACACACACTACCCACCACCTACACCCACAATAGAGTAAAGGAGGAATACAGAGTGTACTTACTCAGGGTAGCCATACCACTCTGGGTGGTTGATCCTTAGTGCAGCAGGAAAGAGAAAAATTATAAGTGGGTCATTCTATTCCTCGTGTGATGGATGGAAGGATGGATGGATGGATGGATGGATGGATGGATGGGAGACTGAATGGGAGGGATAGATGGGTAGATGGGTGACTGAATGGGATGAGAGATGGGTAGGTGGGTGAATCGGTGGATGGATAAACAGCTAACTGGATGAATGGACATATGGACTTGGATGGCATATTTGGATGTAAAACCCTACGATATGAAGAACATTTTGGACGTATAAACCCATGACAATTAACACAATTTTGGACTTACATCACAGGAAACAGGTAAAACATTTCTGTGATCGTCCTTCAATAATTCCATACGCCAACCTTACCTGCATTTATCTCATTTACAGTATAAAATTTTAGTGTTAATTTCAGCATCTGAATCAATCAATCAATCTCTCTCTCTCTCTCTCTCTCTCTCTCTCTCAAGATGGAAAATTTCATGACGTAAAATCCGATGAAAACTCGACCCTGTTTATACGTGTTGCTTCGAGGTTTTGTTTTCACGTTAACCTCATGTTTCGTTTCGATAAATGACACATATCACAGGAGGTGAACTACAAACTGAACTTTGACCTGACACCAACGACCGACCGACGGAAGATGGGGCTTCGGGTTTAGTCGTATCCCATTTGAGAGTTTTATGAATGTGAAGCCCCGAATTAGTCAACAAACCCTACAGCTCAATTTGGATTCGAACTTGTGCATCTTGTTCTTGAATCAGAACCTTATCTCACACATATATAGGGGTTAGGTTAGGTTGGGTTGGGTTAGGTTGGGTTAGGTTGGGTTGGGTTAGGTTAGATTGGGTTAGGTTAGGTGAGCCGTGTCCATCACAACCAGACAATTATCCCCGTCCACCAGATCTTCCCTTTAACAAATCAGGCCGCACCTCGATTATGCGGTTCAGTTCTGGTGCCCCTATTATAGAATGGATATAAATTCACTAGAGTCGGTGCAGCGAAGAATGACAAAAATGATTCCGGGACTTAGAAACCTTCCATATCAGGATAGGTTAAAGAAACTTAACTTGCATTCCCTAGAAAGACGAAGAGTGCGGGGAGATATGATAGAAGTATTTAAGTGGGTGAAAGGAATCAATAAAGGGGATATAGATAAGGTTCTTATAATATCCGAGCAGGATAGGACTCGGAGCAACGGATTCAAGTTGGATAAGTTTAGGTTTAGGAGGGACATAGGAAGAAACTGGTTCACAAATAGGGTGGTGGACGAGTGGAACAAGCTTAGCAACTTTGTAGTAAGTGCGGGAACTCTGGAAAGTTTCAAAAGGAGGCTAGATAGATTCATGGATGATAGAGAGTGGTAGTAACTCTCGACAGGAGCTGTCATGCACAGGCCAACCGGCCTATTGCAGACTCCTTATTTTCTTATGTTCTTATGTTCTTAAATCCTCAGCTGTTCTTATGTTCTTAAATCCTCAACATAAAAGACAAATTCACCTCCATGTGTTAAAATCTTACTACACTACATTACCGTCACCACTATACTAAACCTGTGTAATATTAACACACTAATACACTATTAAGACATCACCAAATCCATCAATAAACAGTACATCTTCCTTTACACTTGATTAGAAAGAAAAACAGGAAAATATGCCCAGAATCTCAATTTCATTCACTAACATTACGAAAAATTACAAGAGTTAAGAGTCAAAGCAAGATATGTGCTGTACGCAATGTTGATGTTATTTTGTTCGCCATCATTGTGTCCTAAAGTTAATCTGTTTTGTGAAGTATATCCTCGGACTTGGGAACAAATCATCATGTGTACCTTTGAGTATTAAGGTCTTGATCCATTTCCTTGATGTCTACCGTTTGGAACAGGAAACACCACCACAATTGTTTTAACCAAGACGAAAACGGACGAAAAAAAAGCTTCTACAAATATCAAGTATTAATTTTCTCTCTTTACAGGATCTAATACTCTTGGAAATGTGTTTAAATTAATCTGATTTGTTTTCATTTATTGTCGATCCTTCATAAGAGGACTCGTGGATCCCCCGAGCCTAGCCGGCCATTTTGTTTACATTTTTCGGTCGCTCTAAAATACCATTAAAACAATATTGAGTATAAACGTTTGGCTCAACTGATGATCTCAAACATGTCCCAACATTTTTTTGCCTCAACTCCACATTCTGTAACTCATTTAGGTAGATGTTCCTCACTACACATACACTAGACTATGTGTAATGTTGCAGCTAATGTGTTATCAAGATATTGCACATTATAAGTTCATGTGTGGTCATTATCATATCAAACGGAGGAATTTTAAAGAGCTATTACACCACCTGTATCATTAGTTGTCGCCAGGTGAAGGAATGTTTAGGTAGATTATATTTTATTTACTGTAATTACAGTTTCAATACCTAAGACGTTCCACTATAAGAGTCTTTCAACCTCAGGTAAGGTCTTAAGACTTTCTACTCTAGGTCTTACACCCTGGAGTAGCTGTATCGTCCACTTAGGTAATTTACTCCACAAGGAACTACAAGTTACACCTTGATGTAATACTTCATTTACTGCCAAACTTTATAGGGAAATATTTTTTCACAAAGAATTTCAAGTTACAATTTCACATAATAAGTCACATTACACACGTTCCTTCGGCTTACAGTTAAACTTTGCAATGTCAAGATATTTTTTCACTGCAGAGGAAAGTATCCGTCATCATCATCATCACCACACACACACATACACACACACACACACACACACACGCGCGCGCAAAGACAAAACTCCTGTATCCAGATTCTCAAAAGTTTATAAATTAAATTCTTCCCTAAAATTAAACAGACAATACATCTATTAATCATAGAGTATGTGAACAATATCGACGCCATATTGGTTACCATCTTTGAGTCATATAATTAGTTAGCTACATAGTGTTAATTATTTAGTTAAATAGGAAAAATAATCTACTAGCGTGTGTTGTGACCAAAATAAATCAACATTGTATTTACTTTCTCCTCCAGGGGGCACTAAGTCTAGAAAAATGACACAATTGACATCTACATAAAGTGACTGATCAAGGGTAGATATTGGCTACCTTTTGTGTTACTTTGAGGTCGTAAGAACACACAGAGCTGCTCTTAAGGATGTTTACCACAATACACCTCAACCAGTTTCTCATTCACAAAAGTCAAACAATAAATCTGGTTCAAAAGATACACCGTAAATTTTATTAGAATACAATAATCAATTACTGTATTATTGCATTGAGGCGAATAGTCTTATGGTGTTAAGATGTGTTCTTAAGCCACGAAGGTAAACAAAAGGTATTCAATATCTGCCTTGGTTGACGATGACCTGTAGACGTTAGCAAGTCCTCCTCCTCCTGCTCTCGAGTAAGGTAAAGAAGGCCTCACCTGACCAAAATTGTTAATTAAGATAGATTACATGAAGATTAACCCTCCCAGCTTATTTCAACTAATGATTAACCCACATGGGAAGCGTTGTTAGAAGTAGACCTGTTGCCAGGGGTTAGGGCAGGGGCAGGGGCAGGGCAGGGTAGGGGCAGGGGTAGGGCAGGGTAGGTGTGTAGGTCAGGTCAGGCCGTAATGTACTGTGGGTCAGGTCAGTTCAAAAGCAGTGCCAGCAAGAATAATCTTGAGGCTGTTAACCAGAGGCCAATCTTCACATGGAGCCACCAAGACACTTTGACGGAGGCGGTTACGTATAACAGGAAAGCTCTGATAACATATAATGTACAGTATATACCGTTTAAGTTGCGTCAGCAGCTCTATACACCACTTATTGACCTACTCATTCACTGCCGTAGAAATATTTACTTCTAACAGGTTTCTATATGGTTCCCAGTCATTATAATACGACCTTGTAAAATCAAATGATCTAAATTAAACTAAACTTATCCAAATTAAACTTATTAGCTAACAAATCCTTCTAAAACACGATATATGTAAATCAAAAGTTCTAAATTCAACTTAATTTATCGTAATATAACTATTATAACTAAACCATTTTAATTAAACCTAACCTAAACACCTCAAGTGCCACAAACAGAAGGAAAAAACACCTTTAATATTATCGTGTAAGAAGCCCCTGTAACCCACTAACTCAAGGTAATGCATCTATATCAATCTACCTGCGTCGGAAGCTCTATACGTGACTATGATCGTTACCCACCGCTGGAGAACATTTGTACTTCTATAATTACCCCTGGAGAAACAATGCACCAATTTACGATTTATTTATTTTATTTTTCATTTATTTTTTATTCTTGGTCCATAATTGCAAATAATCACCAAATAGGTGAGTCCCGTCAGCCATTTTGTTCTAAACTTTCGGGGATTCTACAATAAACTCTAAATAAATAACAAATAACAAATAAATAAAACAAGCATCTTTTTTGCTTTTTCTAACCCATGAAGCCAGAAATTCTATTATATAATTTTGAACATTACTGTAAACCAAGGCCAGAGAGGCGGCAATAGCACTAGTGGAGCCAACGAGAAGAAGGTATTTCAACCCTGCGCTTCTTAAGGCGAGAGCCTTACAAGTGAGGGCTCCCACAGGTGGAGGGTATCTTACAAGTGATGGTCCAGAGGGCGGAGATTTTAATAAGGACAAATACAGCAAGTCTACAGTTGAATCACACGTTTTGAGGGAAAACTCTTACATTGCGTAAAATCAACTGATACCTGTAATCGTCAAGGTATATAAATAACATTATCTCGTTACCATCCATTCCTCTTTCCAAGTTCATCCCGCGAGGTGGTGTATTAATAGGCACAGATACTCATGATAAAGAAGGAATAAAGAGAAAGACGCAAGATACCTATAAAATGCGACAGAATATACCTACACATGCGTAATCCTAACCCATCCCAACCCAACCCAACCCTATCCTACCCTCAGCTTCACCACAGTACACAAAGTCATTCTTGGTATCAGAGTGACGCATAAACATCCTGTATCGCCTAAGACACATTTGAATCGGATGGTTCGTTGACGGTTTTATTTCTTCGGTATAAACCAGTGAAGCAATTAGTTCGTGGGAACAGCGAGTCAAAATACTTCACATCAGCTTCGTTTACGACCTCCAGCTGATATTTACTTCTGTTGTCTATATCAATCACATTTTATAATGAAAACAAAAATATAATTAGTGTCACGTGCCTGTGGCGCTTGAGATCTCGCATAGCTTGAGGCATCTGTTCACGCTTCCATTTCACACAAGCTACTATTAATTTGTTAATTGTACTTATTATATTATTATTGTTCTTAGTTACTTAGGTTAATTGTATATTTATGTATGTAATTTATATGCATCATTGTCTTACTCTGTAAGTCAACTCAAGAGTAATATTAATTAATTATATAAAATATCCAGCAAATGTCTAGATCACGTGATTATGGGACGCGCTCTCAGCGGCGTACCCAAAAATTCCCAGTAGCGAAAATCCGTGGCATAGGTTAGACGTGTCTATTCGTTCTCTAGCCTTGACCTTTGTCTAGTGCTTTATCAAGTCTTCTGCAATGCCCTAGGGGTATCAGGTATTAGTGACACGTTTAGTTAGGCCTAGGAAGGGATCCTGGTGGTAAGGTATCTCCTGTTTGGTAGGGATAATCATTTTGTATTGATTGTTGTATATATATATTTCGTATGTCTTGTGTAATATAGTAATGTTAAGTAATATTTGTTTGGTCTAACTCCTTACAGTATAGTTTCGCCCTTCCGGCATCACTCTTATTTTATTATACAATTACTTATTCACTTAAATTCATGTTTGCTAATCATTACTCCCTTTAAAACATAAATTGAATTAATTAATTATCTTCCCTTTTGGAATTCACTTATTTCAACTGTTCTTACTTTTTCAAGTACATTTAGTTGAGTAGGTATTTGGTGGAGATAATTATTGCCGTGTTCCCTATTTGTACCTTTGTTTGTTAATAACTTGGGGTAGGATTCACTCCCCAAGTATAAAGGATATTGGGATCGCGACATTAGTTACTTATAAATGAAAATAAATCATACTTAGATACTGAGGAGTGGGGAAAAAAGATACTTAAGATACTTAAAAATGAAAACACTCTTTGATACTTAAATTAGGACAAAATAAACGGACATATAGATTTAACTATGAGCGGTGGATATTACGACATGTACCGGCTATCAATACAGAGGCGCTATTTAGCCGTGAAGTTCTCTCAGAAACCTAACAAGACAATATGTGGTCACGTAAAAATTTCAGGTTAATTTTTAACACCATCCGTCATTTTAAACATTGGCACCTGTAGATTAAGAAAATATATGGTGATATTTTTTCTGATGGGATAAAGGTCGTATTTGTCCAGAGAAGTAAGAGAGGAAAAAATCACTTGAGAGGCATGACGCACAGAGTGTCTAAGGTGATAAAAGATCATATACTACCATTTGGGTTTTCAAATTAAGTTCATTACATAAAATATCAAACTCATAAAGATTACAAAAGAACAGAACACCATGAGCTCTCTACAGCTATTGTCAGCTGTCAATATGCTGATGTACAGAAGCTACACAATGTTATTGGTGACTGTAATCCCAGGAAAATGATGCTCTTATAACTTGGTAACTGGAGCTGTAATGCCAGAAAATGCCAAATATGACAATCTATGTGCATATGAAGTTGGAAAAGCTGTCCAAGGTTAATCTACTGTCGTGGAAAGCAGCAAATAAGACTTCAACCATCAAATTGCTATCACAAGTTATAGAACTTAAGCAGGACATACAGTATATGCATCACAGAAGGGCAGCACTGTACATATCAAGTCACCAGACACTGATGTGTTTGGCATATTAAAGCAGCCTCAACTTGGAGAAAATACAAGTATGATAACAGGAACTGGTGAGCGACGACACATTGGGCAGAGAGCCTTACAGGTTTCCATGCCTTCACAGGATCTGACTGCATTGGAAAATTTGTTGGCAAAGGAAAGAAAGCATGTTGGAACACTTTGATGAAATCTAACACAAAAGTCCTAGATGCATTCAAGATGCTGAGTAGACCAAATGCCCTCCAGCAGACATGTACAGTATATTGGTCTAGAGGAA
Source organism: Homarus americanus (assembly GCF_018991925.1). Lineage (NCBI taxonomy): Eukaryota > Metazoa > Arthropoda > Malacostraca > Decapoda > Nephropidae > Homarus > Homarus americanus. The sequence goes on along the minus strand of NW_024725634.1, from coordinate 7,796 downwards.
TTTGTATTTAAGCTCTACTGTCCACGAATGACTTTCACTAAACTGTCAAAACTTAGATGGCATCTCTTCAAGATAACGCAGGCAGAAGCTAGAGAACTACCAGCGACTGCAGCAACTCTAAAGTATCATATATTGAGAGGAAGGTATCAAGCTCTTCTGTGGTGTTGTGATGCAGACAGTGAAATGCTTTCACAATTAGAGCATGGCTGGAAGATTGACAATGACTGTTTCATACTAGTAATATCAGACCAACCACCAGCTCCAGAAGCAATCACAGAACTTGTTAAATGTGGATGTGGCGTCAGGAAATGTGGATCATTGTCATATTCATACAGAAAGAATCAGAAAGAATAGCATGGCATGCACCGAGATGTGTAACTGTCAAGCAGATGATGAGAAATGCCTAAACAAGGTGAAGGAATCTGTTGTACACAGAAGACTCTGATGACGAGGACTGAAGCAATGTCGTAAATAATAACTTGTGACTTGTATACACATGATGCATAACACTACAAACTTTTAATAAATATAAAACGGTGGTTCTAAGCTTTTCAGATAATGGTAATAAGTATATGTTTAATTTCCAGTATTTGTCTTTAGCAATTAATTTTACTTACTGCAATCTCTTCTTTGCCAGAGACAGGATGGCATATATGAGCAGCCATGTTTGTAACACACTTAAGATATTATAACAGCATTCATAATATATTACGTTAAATTGTAATGATATAATACTACATGTTCATAGGTTATTAGTCATGTTTTAAGTTACTTAGGAGTTAATGGTAATACGTCTGTGGTTCATTACGCCGCTCTTTGATAAAACTTCTTTAATGGCATAAAACTTATAATAAACCGTTCAGAAAAAATTACACCACAGTTCCTTAACATAGTTTATAAGGATTATTACGATGTATGGTGTCAAAAATTAACATGAAATTTTTACGGGATTACTTAAGCTCCTACACTAAAACCTGCCGACCTAACCTAACCTTTTTTACCCACCTCCACCTACTTACCTAACCTGACATAATCTAACCAAACCTGACATAATCTAACCTAACCTGACATTATCTAACCTAACCTGATATAATCTAACCTAACCTGACATAATCTAACCTAACCTGATGTAATCTAATCTAACCTGACGTAATCTAACCTAACCTGACATAATCTAACCTAACCTGACATAATCTAACCTAACCTGACATAATCTAACCTAACCTGACGTAATCTAACCTAACCTGACATAATCGAACCTAACCTGACATAATCGAACCTAACCTCCCGTCTGACATAAGCTAACCTAATCAAACCTAACTTTCCCACCTACCGACCGTAACCTATCTACTTATTACCTACCTAACCTAACTTAACTTAATCCAACCTGACGTAATCTAACCTAACCTATTGAAACTTAACTTAACCACCTACCTCATCTAACACCACTTTGTAATCTCTTTGCACTACCGCTCACAGGATGAGTATGGGGGGCACAATAAACTAGCCTCTAACTGGCAAAATTAACAAAACTAACCTAACCTAACCCAACCTGACTTTACCTAACCTGATCTGATCTATCCAACTTAAACACCTTAGAATATATAATAAAGCCGCTAGGTTAATTTAGGCTAAATATGGTTGATTCATATTTCGTTTTGACAGAAATTCCCGGCAAAATAACGTATCTATATTGAGAACCACCGCCATGTTGGTTCCACGTTAACAAGACACGGATACACTACAGAATAACCCGCGTTCGTTTAACCTCAATTACTACAGTTTACTTTATAATCTTACTTCACAATCTTCACTACATCTCACTTCACAATCTTCACTACATCTCACTCCACAATCTTCACTACATCTCACTTCACAATCTTCACTACATCTCACTTCACAATCTTCACTACATCTCACTTCACAATCTTCACTACATCTCACTTCACAATCTTCACTACATCTCACTTCACAATCTTTACCACATCTTACTTCACAATCTTTACCACTTCTTACTTCACAATCTTCACTACATCTCACTTCACAATCTTCACTACATCTCACTTCATAATCTTCACCACATCTCACTTCACAATCTTCACTACATCTCACTTCACAATCTTCACTACATCTCACTTCACAATCTTCACTACATCTCACTTCACAATCTTCACTACATCTCACTTCACAATCTTCACTACATCTCACTTCACAATCTTCACTACATCTCACTTCACAATCTTCACTACATCTCACTTCACAATCTTCACTACATCTCACTTCACAATCTTCACTACATCTCACTTCACAATCTTCACTACATCTCACTTCACAATCTTCACTACATCTCACTTCACAATCTTCACCACATCTCACTTCACAATCTTCACTACATCTCACTTCACAATCTTCACTACATCTCACTTCACAATCTTCACTACATCTCACTTCACAATCTTCACTACATCTCACTTCACAATCTTCACTACATCTCACTTCACAATCTTCACTACATCTCACTTCACAATCTTCACTACATCTCTTCACAATCTTCACTACATCTCACTTCACAATCTTCACTACATCTCACTTCACAACTTCACTACATCTCACTTCACAGTCTTCACTACATCTCACTTCACAATCTTCACTACATCTCACTTCACAAATACATCTCACTTCACAATCTTCACTACATCTCACTTCATAATCTTCACTACATCTCACTTCACAATCTTCACTACATCTCACTTCACAATCTTCACTACATCTCACTTCACAATCTTCACTACATCTCACTTCACAATCTTCACTACATCCCACTTCACAATCTTCACTACATCTCACTTCACAATCTTCACTACATCCCACTTCACAATCTTCACTACATCTCACTTCACAATCTTTCACTACATCTCACTTCACAATCTTCACCATATCTCACTTCACAATCTTTACTACATCTCACTTCACAATCTTCACTACATCTCACTTCACAATCTTCACTACATTCACTTCACAATCTTCACTACATCTCACTTCACAATCTTCACTACACCTCACTTCACAATCTTCACTACATCTCACTTCACAATCTTCACTACATCTCATACAATCTTCCTGCTTGTCTTCATCACGACATATAACACCATCCAACATCACTACATATAACACCATCCAACATCACTACATATAACACCAACCATCATCACTACATATAATATCATCCATCATCACTACATATGACACCATCCAGCATCAGTACATATAACACCACCCATCATCACTACATATAACATCATGCATCATCACTACATATAACACCATCCATCAACACTACATATAAAACCAACCTATCATCACTACATATAATATCATCCATCATCACTACATATAATACCATCCAACATCACTACATATAACACCACCCATCATCACTACATATTACATCATCCATCACTACATATAACTCTATCCATCATCACTACATATAACACCATCCAGCATCACTACATATAACACCAACCATCATCACAACATATAACATCATGCATCATCACTACATATAACACCATCCATCATCACTACATATAAAACCATTCTATCATCACTATATATAACATCATCCATCATCACTACATATAACACCATCCATCACTACATATAGAACCATCCTATCATCACTACATATAATATCATCCATCATCACTACATATAACACCATCCAACATCACTACATATAACACCACCCATCATCACTACATATAACATCATCCATCATCACTACATATAACTCTATCCATCATCACTACATATAACACCATCCAGCATCACTACATATAATACCAACCATCATCACTACATATATCATCATGCATCATCACTATATATAACACCATCCATCATCACTACATATATTACCCTCCTATCGTCACTACATATAACACCATCCATCATTACTACATATAACGCCATCCTTCATCACTACATATAACACCATCCATCATCACTACATATTATAACACCATCCATCATCTCTACAAACACCAGTCCTCAACACTATAGTGATAAACAGAGCTTCATTTTGTTGTCAATTTCTTTAAATTCCAACCTTATTAAACCGTAATTCTTTCTGTATAGTCAAATTTTGATTTGACCTCAGTGAGAGAGCTGTTAGTGTCAGTACATCACAATGGTGTTCCGACGCACTGTATCGAAGGTGTCTGAGGTGGAGGTGAAGGCTTGCAAGGATTTCGTTGTAGACTTCGACACCAGCTTTGTGGTGGTTGCAACAAACATCTACCCTGGTGTGGCCCCTAAGCAGATTCGACCATTGTTTGAGGAATGTGGACAGATCGACCTATTTGTGATGCCCGCAAAAGACAACAAAAATGAACACTATGGCTTCGCATACATCCGATACTTTGACGAAGCCTCCTGTGATAAGGCTGTTGGACGATTGGATGGTGACAGCATTGGCCGCAACCGAAAATCAACTAACAAGCTGGAAGTTAACTACTACAGTGCCCATGGTACCTTGAACAACCTTGACCGCCAAGCTGCTGAGTTCATTGTTCTATCCAATGTTGCCGACCAACAACCCGCCTCTATCCTTAAGAAGACCAACGTACGCACTACCGTTGCCAAGTCAGTTACCTTCAATTATGACAATTTGGGCGACATCAGGGAGCGCGAAACTTCCACAGCTACTTACACTCTGTCTGTACCTCCCAACCAATGAATCTAACTCAACTGCTGCCATCGAATAAGAAAATGTCACCAATAGTTGTACCTCTGGGAACCTGGAGGGAGGCACCAACCCCTGATGAAGGCTCAGTAATATCTACCATGTTATTTAAACACTTATAACACATATAACATCATCCATCATCACTACATATAACACCATCCATCATCACTACATATAACACCATCCATCATCACTACATATAACACCATCTATCATCACTACAGATCGGTAGAGTAGTTTTCGAGATTCTCGTGCGGACACACAAGCAAACACACACACACACACACAAACAGACATACTTCTTTGTTTTATATCGATAGAAGATAGATCATCACTACATATAACACCACCCATCATCACTACATATAACATCATCCATCATCACTACATATAACACCACCCATCATCACTACATAAAACATCATCCATCATCACTACATATAACAACATCCATCATCACTACATATAACACCACCCATCACCACTACATATAACATCATCCATCATCACTACATATAACATCATCCATCATCACTACATATAACACCATCCATCATCACTACATATAACATCATCCATCATCACTACATATAGCACCATCCATCATCACTACATATAACATCATCCATCATCACTACATATAACACCACCCATCATCACTACATATAACATCATCCATCATCACTACATATAGCACCATCCATCATCACTACATATAACATCATCCATCATCACTACATATAACATCATCCATCATCACTACATATAACATCATCCATCATCACTACATATAACACCATCCATCATCACTACATATAACACCATCCATCATCACTTCAGATCGGTATAGTAGTTTCCGAGATTCTCGTGCGGACACACAAACACACACACAAACAAAAATACATACTTCTTTGTTTTATATATATAGATACAAGAAACAAAAATCTTTAATTATTTATTAATTGTAAGTTTTAAGGTTTTCCTGGAACCATTGGCAGGAAATAAGGACACTTGAACCTTGAAAACTTACTGTCGTCATAATTATTTATAATAAACCTGTCGATGTTTATTTCCGGGTTAAAGTAAAAGCAAGGTTTTGTCTGGACTATTATCATATAGACAGTTGCTGGTTGACGATACTGAAGGCCTATACAGGTGTGTGGTGCTCGTGCTTGGTGATGCTTCGTTTATGAGAGATAATCCCAGGAGTGAACTTTGTTCTGAAAGGACAAACAAAAAAAGTCATTAGTTATCGTTGTCTCGGAAGTGTTTATATGTCGGTCACTCTTGTGTTGTCGATGTGTCCACCCCACAGAGTTATTGCGTGAAGTGACACATTTGACTTCAATTAAAGATCCTCTCCTCTCCATATGGAAGCTGTTCACACCTCTTGACAGTATTTGGTCTGACATTTAGTTATAAAGGTCGTTTTTTGTCTAGTTCATCTTCCTATGAAAATTAACAATTCATATCACGTTTTAGAGTTGTATGTTCTTCAAGCCAATTAACACAGTACAGGTAACACCAGAGTCAGGCAGGTACAGTGTTAAGCGTCGTGGTCTACTGCTCTCTTACTGAGTAACGATGATGAAGTAAAGTGGGAAATGACTTTGCCATGAGAGAGGAGAGGAAAGAGAGAAGGAAAGAATAGAAACGGGAAGTAAAGTAGTAGGGAGTAATAGCAGGTGGGCTGTCCACCTAGCTGAGTCGAGGTGATTGGTTGGGGTGGTGGCCATACACAGCACGCTCCTGCTCGCTCAAGGGAGGCTGGGGTGGGGGGAGCTAAGCTAGTTAGGCATTCAGTACTGTATTGTGTGTTAATTTATATAAGTTAAATGGTGGTGTTATTTTTTCATGTATTGTATAAAGTGAGTCTCTTTTTTATATAATAACTCACCTGAAGTGTCGCCCCAGGAAAAGGTAACAGAGACCTTAATGACACAGGTAGATTGTCACTCCCCTCGCCGCCCAGCGTATCCCACCTGAAGATTAACCATCCCGGCGATACCTGGGGGGGGTGGCTTAAGTATAATATATACTCTTATATAATAATGTTGATGCTATAATACACTGGCAGTCATAGTACAGTACATGTGTTGCCTTTATTGAGTTGAGTTTTGTATTTTTAGAAAAAGAGAGAGAAATCTGAGCAACATAATATGGAGAGAGAGAGAGAGAGAGAGAGAGAGTGTATTACATTGCCACACCTGATTCCTTCCTGGTGTATATTTTTACCACCTCTGGTACAACTGTATCTCTTGCCGATCTATTTTGCACTGTCGCTTCCTGCCTTTCATCTTCCACCTTTCATCTTCTCCTTCATCTTCTTCTCCCCATCGTCTTTCTCCTCCATCTTACCCCTTCATCTTCCCTCCCTTCTTCCTCCCTTCCATCTCCCCCATTCATTTCTTCCCCCTTCATCTTCCTTTCCCCTTTATTTTACCCCTCCATCTTCCCTCCTTTTACCTTCCTCCTTCGGTCTTCTCCTTTCTTTTCCACCAATCTCCTTACCTTCCACTGCTGTCTTAGTCCATTACTGTTTTAAGAAATTTAGTTTTTTCAAGGATTTCGATATTTCATTTACTTACAATTCTTTTTTGTTTTAATTTCATTTTCTCACTCCTGATTCAAGTGATTCAAGAGATGCAGATAATTTGAAATATCCAGCCCTTATAATGTCTTTAGAGCCTCTTAAACTTGGGTAAATATTATTCCATTAAGTTTATAAACAAATACACGACTCAGACACGTTGGTATTATAATCACAAAGCAAAGATATCGAGAAGTTGTGACGCTTCATCTGTACAACCAGTTGAGAATAAACTTTCCATCTCTAAAAGTTACAAGAAATGTGGGAGAGTTTCTCGCCAGGGGGCGCAGCGCTGTGAGAGAAGAATTAAATAAGCCTGATTAGCTAAGAAGACGACCAGGGGTAAGAAATGGTCCGTCTTGAGGATGTGGTTCAGGAGGTGAGGTGAATATATAAACCTCGAAGACGTCATAAAACACAGAGATGACACTATTTCTAACCTTCCCAAGTCTCTGG
>NW_024725633.1:0-10234 GCF_018991925.1 Homarus americanus | reverse complement strand
AGGAGAGGTGTACCAATTGTCAGAGGTACCTGGGAGTGTCAGAGGTGGAACTGGAGCAAGTCAGGGGTAACTGGGGAGTATCGGGAGGTGTAACTGGGAGTGTCAGAAGCGTACCTGGGAGAGTCAGGAGGTGCACCTGGGAGCAAGCCACGGGTACCCATGAGTGCTCAGGGTGTACCTGGGGAGTGTCAGGGGTTTACCCGGGGAGTGTCAGGGGTGAAATCGTGAGCAAGTCGGAGGTGTAACTGGGAGGCCGGAGGTGTAACTGGGGAGTGTCTGAGGTGTACCTGGGAGTGTCAGAGGTGTGCCCTGGGAGTGCCTGTGGAGGTGTACCTGGGAGGGGCCATTCATGTACCTGGGAGCAAGTCAGAGGTGCACCTGAAGTGTCAGGCTGGGAATTATCAGAGGTGTACCTGGGAATGACAGCGGTGTACCTGGAGCACAGAGGTACCTGGGAGGCCAGAGGTGTACCTGGAGTGCCGGAGGTGTACCAGGGAGGTTGGGGTGTACCTGGGAGTGCTTGGGAGGTAATGGGAGGCCGAGGTACTTGGGAGTGTCTTGAAAGGCCATGGGAGTAAGCCAGAGGTGTACCTGGAGTGTCAGAGGTGTACCTGGGAGTGTCAAGGGTGTAACTAGGACTGTCGGAGGTGTAACTGGAGTGCCGAAGTGTTCCTGGGAGTGTCATAGGCACCTGGGAGTGTCAGCGTTGTACCTGGGAGTGTCAGGGGGTGTACCTGTGAGTGTCAGTGAACCTGGGAGGTCAGGGGGTGTAACTGGGAGTGTCGGAGGTAACTGGGAGGTCGGAGGTGTAACTGGGAGTGTCTGAGGTGTACCTGGGAGGCCAGAGGTGTACCTGGGGAGTGTCAGAGGTACCTGGCAATGTCAGAGGCATACCTGGGGGGTGTTTGAGGTGTACCTGGGAGGCCGGAGGTGTACCTGGGAATGTCACAGGTACCTGGGAGTGTCAGAGGTGTACCTGGGAGATGTCAGTGGTGTACCTGGCAGTGTTGTCTATGTACCTGGGAGTGTCAGAGGTGTACCTGGAAGTGTCAGGGCTGGAAGCACGTAGAGGCAGCCCAGGGAGTGACAGCGAGTGGCACCTGGGAGTGGCAGAGAAAGCCTGGGAGTGTCAGAGGTGTAACTGGGAGAGTCAGTATGTACCTGGGAGGTCATTCATGTACCTGGGAGTGTCGGAGGTGTACCTGGGAATGTCAGGAGGTGTACCTTGGAGTGTCAGGAGGTGTACCTGGAGATGTCAGTGGTGTACCTGGGAGTGTTGTCCATGTACCTGGGGAGTGTCATGGTGTACCTGGGAGTCTCTTAGAGGTACCTGGGAGTATGAGGTGTACCTGGAATTGTCAGAGTTGTCCTGGGAGCAGAGGTGAACTGGGAGGTCAAGGGTGTAACTGGGAGTATGGGAGGTGTAACTGGGAGTCAGAAGTGTACCTGGGAGAGTCAGAGGTACCTGGGAGTGTCAATGTGTACCCATGAGTGCTGGGGTGTACCTGGGAGTGTCAGGGGTGAACTGGGAGTGTCGGAGGTGTACCTGGCAGTGTCACGGTGTACCTGGAGAGTCAGAGGTGTACCTGGGAGTGTCAGGAGGTGTAACTGGGAGATGTCATGGTGTCCCTGGGAGGTCAGAGGTACCAGGGAGGTCAGGGGGTGACCTGGGAGTGTCAGGGGTGTACGTGGAGTGTCAGAGGTACTTGGGAGTGTCTGAGGTGCACATGGGAGTGTCTGAGGTGTACCTGGGAGTGTCACTTGTACTTGGGAGTGTCAGAGGTGCACTTGGGAGTGTCAGAGGTGTACCTGGGAGTGTCAGAGGAGTTCCTGGAGCATCAGAGGAGTACCTGGGAGTGTCAGAGGTGTACCTGGGAGTGTTAGGGGTGTACCTGGGAGGCCTGAGGCCCTGGGAGTGTCAGAGGTGTACCTGGGAGGTCAGAGGTACCTGGGAGTGTCAGAGGTGTACCTGGGAGTGTCATTCATGTACCTGGGAGGTCAGAGGTGTACCTGGAAGTGTCAGTGCTGGAAGTATCAGAGGTACCTGGGAATGACAGCGGTGTACCTGGGAGTGCCGGAGGTACCTGGGAGGTCAGGAGGTACCTGGGAGTGTCGGAGGTGTACCAGGAGTGTCAGGGTGTACCTGGGAGTGTCAAGGGGTGCACGTGGGGAGTCAGAGGTGTACTTGGGAATGTCTGAGGTGTACATGGGAGTGTCTGAGGTGTACCTGGGAGTGTCATTTGTACCTGGGAGTGTCAGAGGTGTACCTGGGAGTGTCAGGTGTACCTGGGAGTGCAGAGGAGTTCCTGGAGCATCAGAGAGGCACCTGGGAGTGTCGAGGTACCTGGGAGTGAGAGGGGTACCTGGGAGGTCAGAGGTGTCCTGGGAGTGTCAGAGGTACCTGGGAGCACAGGTGTAACGGGAGAGTGAGGTGTACCTGGGAGTGTCAGTGTGTACCAGGGAGCTGTCGATGATCCTGGGAGGTCAGAGGTACCTGAGAGTGTCAGAGGTGTACCTGGGAGTGTCAGTGGTGTACCTGGGAGGCCAGAGATGTACCTGGGATACAGAAGTTTACCTAAGAGTCAGAGGTGTAACTGGGAGTGTCAGAAGCGTACCTGGGAGGTCAGAGGTACCTGGGAGGTCATTCATGTACCTGGGAGTGTCTGATGTACCTGATGTCAGAAGCTTGGAGAGTGTCAGAGGTGTACCTGGGAGGTCAGGAGGTTTACCTGGGAGTGTCAGGGTTTACCTGGGAGTGTCAAGGAGTACCTGGGAGTATCAGAGGTGTACCTGGGATTGTCAGAGTGTACCTGGGAGTGCTGGGAGGTGTACCTGGGAATGTCAGAGGTGTACCTGGGAGTGTCAGAGGTGTACCTGGGAGATGTCAGTGGTGTACCTGGGAATGTCGGAGGTGTACCTGGGAATGTCAGAGGTGTTCCTGGGAGTGTCAGAGGTGTACCTGGGAGATGTCAGTGGTGTACCTGGGAGTGTCATTCATGTACATGGGAGTGTCAGAGGTGTACCTGGGAGTGTCAGGGGTGTAACTGGGAGTGTCGGAGGTGTAACTAGGAGTGTCAGAAGTGTCCCTGGGAGTGTCAAAGGTGTACCTGGAAGTGTCAGGGCTGGAAGTGTAAGAGGTGTACCTGGGAGTGACAGCGGTGTATTTGGGAGTGTCAGTGGTGTACCTGGGAGTTTCAGAGGTGTACCTGGGAGTGTCAGAGGTTTACCTGGGAGTGTCAGGGGTGTATGTGGGAGTGTCAGAGGTGTACTTGGGAGTGTCTGAGGTGTAACTGGGAGTGTCTGAGGTGTACCTGGGAGTGTCAGAGGTGTACCTGGGAGTGTCAGAGGAGTTCCTGGGATCATCAGAGGAGTACCTGGGAGTGTCAGAGGTGTACCTGGGAGTGTCAGGGGTGTACCTGGGAGTGTCAGAGGTGTCCCTGGGAGTGTCAGAGGTGTACCTGGGAGTGTCAGAGGTGTACCTGGGAGTGTATGAGGTGGACCTGGGAGTGTCAGGTGTGTACCAGGGAGTGTCAGATGTGATCCTGGGAGTGTCAGAGGTGTACCTGAGAGTGTCAGAGGGGTACCTGGGAGTGTCATGGGTGTACCTGGGAGTGTACCTGGGAGTGTCAGGAGTTTACCTGGGAGTGCCAGAGGTGTAACTGGGAGTGTCAGAAGCGTACCTGGGAGTGTCAGAGGTGTACCTGGGAGTGTCATTCATGTACATGGGAGTGTCTGAGGTGTACCTGCGAGTGTCAGAGGTGTACCTGAAAGTGTCAGAGGTGTACCTGGGAGTGTCAGAGGTTTACCTGGGAGTGTCATGGGTGTACCTGGGAGTGTCAGAGGAGTACCTGGGAGTATCAGAGGTGTACCTGGGAGTGTCAGAGGTGTACCTGGGAGTGTCAGAGGTGGAACTGGGAGTGTCAGGGGTGTAACTGGGAGTATCGGAGGTGTAACTGGGAGTGTCAAAAGTGTACCTGGGAGAGTCAGAGGTGTACCTGGGAGTGTCAGCGGTGTACCTATGAGTGTCAGGGGTGTAGCTGGGAGTGTCAGGGGTGTACCTGGGAGTGTCAAGGGTGAAACTGGGAGTGTCATTCATGTACCTGGGAGTGTCAGAGGTGTACCTGGAAGTGTCAGGGCTGGAAGTATCAGAGGTGTACCTGGGTTTGACAGCGGTGTACCTGGGAGTGTCAGAGGTGTACCTGGGAGTGTCAGAGGTGTAACCGGGAATGTCAGAGGTGTACCTGGGAGATGTAAGTGGTGTACATGGGAGTGTCATTCATGTACCTGGGAGTGTCATGGGTGTACCTGGGAGTCTCAGTGGTGTACATGGGAGTATGAGAGGTGTACCTGGGATTGTCAGAGGTGTACCTGGGAGTGTCAGAGGTGGAACTGGGAGTGTCAGGGGTGTAACTGGGAGTATCGGAGGTGTAACTGGGAGTGTCAGAAGTGTACCTGGGAGAGTCAGAGGTGTACCTGGGAGTGTCATCGGTGTACCTATGAGTGTCAGGGGTGTACCTAGGAGTGTCAGGGGTGTACCTGGGAGTGTCAGGGGTGAAACTGGGAGTGTCGGAGGTGTAACTGGGAGTGTCGGAGGTGTAACTGGGAGTGTCTGAGGTGTACCTGGGAGTGTCAGAGGTGTACCTGGGAGTGTCAGAGGTGTACCTGGCAGTATCAGAGGTATACCTGGGAGTGTTTGAGGTGTACCTGGGAGTGTGGGAGGTGTACCTGGGAATGTCATAGGTGTACCTGGGAGTGTCAGAGGTGTACCTGGGAGATGTCAGTGGTGTACCTGGCAGTGTCATTCATATACCTGGGAGTGTCAGAGGTGTACCTGGAAGTGTCAGGGCTGGAAGTGTCAGAGGTGTACCTAGGAGTGCCTGGGGAGAGGTAACTGGGAGACACATGGTGCCTGGGAGTGTGTCAGGCGTGTACCTGGGAGTGTCGGAGGTGTACCTGGGAGTGTCAGAGGTGTACCTGGGAGTGTCAGAGGTGTACCTCTGGGATGTCAGTGGTAACCTGGGAGTGGTATTCATGTGCCTGGGAGGTCATTGGTGTACCTGGAGTCTCAGAGGTGTACCTGGGAGTATGAGAGGTGTACCTGGGATTGTCAGAGGTACCTGGGAGTGTCAGAGGTGGAACTGGGAGTGTCAGGGTGTAACTGGGACTGGAGGTGTAACTGGGAGTGGTCAGAAGTGTACCTGGGAGAGTCAGAGGTGTACCTGGGAGTGCTGGGGGTAATGGGAGGCTGGGGGTGTACCTGGGAGTGTCAGGGGTGTACCTGGGAGGCTGGGGGTGAAACTGGGAGTGTCGGAGGTGTAACTGGGAGTGTCGGAGGTGTAACTGGGAGTGTCTGAGGTACCTGGGAGTGTCAGAGGTACCTGGGAGGTCAGAGGTGTACCTGGGAGGTTGGTTCATGTACCTGGGAGGTCAGAGGTACCTGGAAGTGTCAGGCTGGAAGTATCAGAGGTGTACCTGGGAATGACAGCGTGTACCTGGGAGTGTCAGGAGGTGTACCTGGGAGTGTCAGAGGTGTACTGGGAGTGTCGGAGGTGTACCAGGAGTGTCAGGGGTGTACCTGGGAGTGTCAGGGACCTGGGAGTGTCAGGAGGTGTACTTGGGAGTGTCTGAGGTGCACATGGGAGTGTCAGAGGTGTACCTGGGAGGTCAGAGGTGCACCTGGGAGTGTCAGGAGGAGTTCCCGGGGAGCACCAGAGGTTACCTGGGAGGTCAGAGGTGTACCTGGGAGTGTCAGGGGTGTACCTGGGAGGCCAGAGGTGTCTCGGGAGGCTGGGAGGTGTACCTGGGAGTGTGAGGAGGTGACCTGGGAGTGCTGGGGTGTGTACCAGGAGGGTCAGATGATCCTGGGAGGTCGGAGGTACCTGAGAGTGTCAGAGGTTTACCTGGAGGTCAGTGGCTGATGGGAGCACAGAGGAGTACCTGGGAGTGTCAGAGGTACCTGGGAGTGTCAGAGGTGTACCTGAGAGTATAAGAGGTGCACCTGGAATGTCAGGAGGTGTACCTGGGAGGTCAAGGGTGTACCTGGGAGGTCAACCTGGGAGTGTTGGTTCAAGGTAATCTGGGAGTGTTTTGGAGGTGTTCCTGGGAATGTCAGGAGGTGTACCTGGGAGGTCAGAGGTGTACCTGGGAGATGTCAGTGGTGTACCTGGGAGTGCGGGATCTGGCGTACCTGGAGTGTCAGAGGTGTACCGAGTGAGCATCAGAGGTACCTGGGATTGTCAGAGGTGTAAATGGGAGTGTTGGGAGGCACTGGGAGGGAGGGTGTGTAACTGGGAGTCGGAGGTGCCACCCAAGGGGGGGGGAGGCCAGAGGTGCACCTGGAAGTGTCAGGGCTGGAAGTGCCGAGGTGGCACCCGGGGGAGGTCAGAGGTGCACCTGGGAGTGTCAGAGGTGCACCTGGCAGTGCCTGAGGCATACCTGTGGGAGTGTTTGAGGCACCTGGGAGTGTGAGGTGTACCTGAACGTCAGGAGGTGTACCTGGGAGTGCTGTGAGAGGTACCTGGGAGATGCCAGTGGTGTACCTGGGGAGTGTTATTCATGTACCTGGGTACCTGGGAGGTGTCGGAGGTGTACCTGGGAGTGTCGGATGTACCTGGGAGGTCAGAGGTGATCCAGGAGTGTCAGAGAGTACCGAGTGCTGGGGTGGTGTACCTGGGAGGTCAGTGGTGTACCTGGGAGTGTCAGAGGTGTACCTGGAGTGCGGAGGTACCTGAGAGTGTCAGGTGTACCTGGAGTTTCAGAGGTGTACCTGGGAGCAAGGTGTGACCTGGGACATATGGGTGTACCTGAGAGTGTCTGAGGTGTACCTGGAGGTCAGAGGAGCATGGGAGTGTCTGGTGAACCTCGGAGGTCAGAGGTGTACCTGGGAGGCAGAGGTGTACCTGGGAGTGTCAGGGGTGTACCTGGGAGTGTCTGAGGCACCAGGAGTGTCAGAGGTGTACCTGGGAGTGTCAGAGGTACTTGGGAGTGCAGAGGTGTACCTGGAGTGTCAGGAGGTGTACCTGGGAGGTCAGAGATGTACCTGGGAGTGTCTGAGGTGTACCTGGGAGTGTCTGAGGAGTACCTGGGAGTGCTGGGGAGAACCAGGAGTGTAAGAGGTACCTGGGAGTGTCAGGAGGTGTACCTGGGAGGCCTGGAGGAAACAGGGAGGTCAGGAGCAACGGAGTGTCAAAGGTGCACCCAGAGACAACATCGGAGGTGTACCTGGGAATATCGGAGGTGTACCTGGGAGTGCCAGAAGTTGTACCTGGAAGTGTCGGAGATGTACCTGGGAGTGTCACAGGTGTACCTGGGAGTGTCAGGGGTGTACCTGGCTGTGTCAGAGGTGTACCTGGGAGAGTCAGAGGTGTACGTGGGAGTGTGAGAAGTGTACCTGGGAGTGTCGGAGGTGTACCTGGGAGTGTCGGAGGTGTACCAAGGAGAGTCAGAGGTGTACCTGAGAGTGTCAGCGGTATACCTGGGAGTGTCTGAGGTGCACCTGGAAGTGTCGGAGATGTACCTGGGAGTGTCACATGTGTACCTGGGAGTGTCAGAAGTGTACCTGGCAGTGTCAGATGTGTACCTGGGGGTGTCAGAGGTGTACCTGGGAGTGTCATAGGTGTACCTGGCAGTTTCAGCGGTGTACCTGGGAGTGTCAGCGGTGTACCTGGGAGTGTCAGAGGTGTACCTGGGAGTGTCAGAGGTGTACCTGGGAGTGTCAGAGGAGTACCTGGGAGCGTCAAAGGAGTACCTGGGAGTGTCAGAGGTGTACCTGGTAGTGTCAGTGGTGTAACTGGGATGTCAGAGGTGTACCTGGGAGTGTCATTGGTGTACCTGGGAGTGTCATTGGTGTACCTGGGAGTGTCAGAGGTGAACAAGGAAGTGCCAGAGGTGTACCTGGGACGATCGGAGGTGTACCTGGGGGTATCGGAGGTGTACCTGGGAGTGTCAGAGGTGTACCTGGGAGTATGAGAGGTGTATCTGGGAGTGTCAGGGGTGTACCTGGGAGTGTCAGGGGCGTAACTGGGAGTGTCGGAGGTGTAACTGGGAGTGTCAGAGGTATAACTGGGAGTATCAGAGGTGTACATGGGAGTGTCAGTGGTGAACATGGAAGTGTCAGAGGTGTACCTGGGAGTGTCAGGGGTGTACCTGGGAGTGTCAAGGGTGTAACTGGAAGTGTCGGAGGTGTAACTGGGAGTGTCTGGGGTGTACCTGGGACTATCGGAGGTGTACTTGGGAGTATCGGAGGTGTACCTGGGAGTGTCAGAGGTGTACCTGGGAGTATCAGAGGTGTATCTGGGAGTGTGAGGAATGTACCTGGGAGTGTCAGGGGTGTAACTGCTAGTATCGGAGGTATAACTGGGAGTGTCAGAGGTATAACTGGGAGTGTCAGAGGTATACCTGGGAGTATCAGAGGTTTACCTGGGAGTGTTAGAGGTGTACCTGGGAGTGTCGGAGGTGTTCCTGAGAGTGTCAGAGGTGTATCTGGGCGTGTCAGAGGTGTACCTGGGAGTGTCAGATGTGTACCTGGGAGTGTCTGGCGTGTTCCTGGGAATGTCTGAGGTGTACCTGCGAGTGTCAGAGGAGTACCTGGGAGTGTCAGAGGTGTACCTTGGAGTGTCTGGGGTGTACCTCGGAGTGTCATAGGTGTACTTGGGAGTGTCAGAGGTGTACCTGGGAGTGGCAGGGGTGTACCTGGAAGTGTCAGAGGTGTACCTGGGAGTGTCTAGGGTGTACCTGGGAGTGTCATCAGTGTACCTGGGAGTGTCATCAGTGTACCTGGGAGTGTCTGAGGTGTACCTGGGAGTGTCAGAGGTGTACCTGGGAGTTTGAGAGGTGTACCTGGGAGTGTGAGAGGTGTACCTGGGAATGTGAGAAGTGTACCTAGGAGTGTCGGAGGTGTACCTGGGAGCGTCAGAGGAGTACCTGGAGTGTCAGAGGTACCTGGGAGTGACAGAGGTACCTGGGAATATCACAGGAGTACCAGGGAGTGGAGCACCTGGGAGGCAGAGGTACCTGGAAGTGTCAAAGGTGTACCTGGAAGTGTCAGAGGTACCTGGGAGTGTCAGAGGTAACCTGGGAGTGTCAGACGAGTACCTGGGAGTGCCAAAGGTGTACCTGTGAGTTTCAGGGGTGACCAGGAGTGTCAGGAGTGTACCAGGGAGTGTAGTGGTGTACCTGGGAGTGTCTGAGTTGTACCTGGGAGTGCTCAGAGGTGTACCTGGAGTGCCAGAGTGGTACCAGGAGTGCTGGAGTGAGTACCTGGGAGTGTCGGAGGTGTAGCTGGGAGGTGCAGAGGTGTACCTGGGATTGTCAGAGGTGTACCTGGGAGTGTCGGAGGTGTTCCTTGAGAGTGCTGATGTGTACCTGGGAGGTCAGAGGTACCTGGGAGTGTCAGATATGTACCTGGGAGTGTCTGGGGTGTACCTGGAAGTGTCTGAGGTGGGAGGTCAGAGGAGCACCTGGGAGTGTCTGGGGGTGTACCTCGGAGTGTCAGGTACCTGTGAGTGTCAGAGGTGCACTTGGGAGGCCAGATGTACCTGGGAGCGTCTGGGGTGTACCTGGGAATGTCTGAGGTGTACCTGGGAGTCAGGGGTGTACCTGGAGTGTCTGATGAGTACCTGGGAATATCAGAGGTGTATCTGGGAGTGTCTGGGGTGTACCTTGGAGTGTCAGAGGTACCTGGGAGGCCAGAGGTGACCTGGGAGGTGTGAGGTGTACCTGGGAGTGTCAGAGGTGTACCTGGAGTGTCAGAGATGTACCTGGGAGTGTCTGAGGAGTACCTGGGAGGTCTGAGGAGTACCTGGGAGGGTCTGGGAGGAGAACCAGGAGTGTAAGAGGTACATGGGAGGTCAGAGGCAGCTGGGAGGCCGGAGGTGTACCTGGAGTGTCACTGGGAGTGTCAGAGGTGTACCTGGAGGCCGGAGGTGTAACTGGGAGTACCAGGAGAGTCAGTGAGACCTGGGAGGCCGTGTACCTGGGAGACCGCAGGTGTACCTGAATACGGAGGTGTACCTGGGAGTGCCAGAGGTTGTATCTGGGTGTCGGAGATGTACCTGGGAGTGTCACAGGTGTACCTGGGAGTGCCAGAGTGTACCTGGGAGGCCAGAGGTACCTGAGAGTGTCAGAGGTGTACCAGGGAATGTCAGTGAGTACCTGGGAGGTCAGAGGTTTATTGGGAGTGTCAGAGGCATACCTGGCAGTGTCAGAGGTGTACCTGGGAGAGTGAGAGGTGTAC
>NW_024725632.1:0-9359 GCF_018991925.1 Homarus americanus | reverse complement strand
TCGCGTCGTTACCAAACAGCAGGAACTCTAGGCGAAAGGATAGGATAGGGAAGAAGCGCAGTGTAAATGAATAATAATATCCATGTACAACTACAAGATAAAGCAGTCAGAGCGGACCCAACATGAAAAACAAGGCAGACAGTCGTAACGATCAGCAATTTGAACTGAACAGGGAGCGAATCGTAGCACGTCTGCTTGCTATGAAGGTTGGGTGCGCTCTGTAAGCGCCCTGAGGTATGCAGGCGTTGGCCGTTGACCGGGCCTCAGTAAGTCACTTTCAGTGACCTAGACGATTTGATTTTGATTTTGCCGCTTGCAGCGGCTACTTTATTGTGCACCCCACACTCATCCTGTGAGCGGTAGCGCAAAAGGGTTACAGAGTAGGGTTTTCAGGATATTATGGCACTGAAAGTTACACAGTATTTCATTTACATTATTTGTTTAGTTCTATACATAAAGGGTAACTTATTCACAAATGCGTGAGAACAGGCGTGTGAGGCAGTATGTCTGGCCTCACACTTTGTTATTCACATTTACGTGGGAGGTATTCAAGGACGTCGAAATACGTGCTCCGCGAGGAAAGTGACCACGTGGCCTCGTCCCTTCCCGCTCGTTTATCCGTGTTGCAAGTAAGTCCTTATTCGATCTCAGACAGTGTTTAGATATGGATGCGAAGAATTTAACAGTAGTTAATAAAGTACTTGTTTTGCACTTCTCCTTAGTCTGTACTCACCCGTGAAGATGTGAATTACACGAAAGCGCTTGGGAACGTCTTGTTTTCTTCTTTCCTTGTGGTTATCAGCATATACCTGGATCACGCGCACCCACAGTGATTTACTTGCATATACATACATATATATATATATATATATATATATATATATATATATATATATATATATATATATATATATATATATATATATATATATATATATATATATATATTTCATGTAAATCTACAATGAAAATGTAGATAAGATAAATCTTGATAAAATCACACAGGAAAAAAGGGAAACAGAATTAAACAGCACAAGTACAATATTAGAACAGCATCTAAAAGCAGTGCACTGTTCGTTCATGTTAGGAACATTAATCATCCCATAGATTGGGAAAACAGCTTAGAAGTGTATAAACCATCATGTGTCACAGAAAGACTTCTGGTTGAAGCAAGTTTGATTAGGGAATTAAATTCTGTAGTGATGGTCAGTATAAAACTGATATTATGTTACACAAATTTATTTGTCAGTCGCCCAAGGTTAAAAATGCTTTGAAAACATTCGAGTTAGATGTAGGATAGATGATTAGTGGGTCCCATATTTTTTACCTGACTTAACGTGACTAGTTAGGTGGCCCTTTCATTTAAGCTCCTTTGTCTGTCTGTCTATCTGTCTGTCTTTCTGTGTGTCCTTGAATCTGTCTGTATTATGTCTTTTGTTTGTCCTCGTCTCTCTCTCTCTCCATTTTTATCCGTACTATCTCTATCTTTATTTATATATCTCTATGTCTCTCCATTACACTACTTATCATATTTAGCACTTTTTCTTCCTTATTAAATAGGTGATTTTAATATGGTATTCTGGGAATTTTAAAAAACACATCCCTCCATTCATACCTCCACCTCTCACTATCCCTCTCTCCTATCTCCTTTCCTCGCTCGCCTCTTGAGGATAAGAATGTTTCTTCTCCTTCTCTTCTCCCTTTCTATCTTCTCCATGCATTCCTCTTATTATCTTTTTATCTCTTCTCCTTTTCCATGTACTGTACAGTCAGCCACAGGAATAAGTATACACTGTAGCTGTAAGGTCGTCTGGTAACGTTGAAACTGCGCATCCAGACGCATGATGAAACTCAGCTCCCCCCCACCTGTTATCTCTAACTATTTTCTGTTTCCCCTTCTTTATTCTTCTATTAACTCATCTTCCTTCCTTTACTAATCCAAACAACATTAAAAAAAAAGTAGGCTCAGAGAAAAAGTGGGGGGAGGAGGAGGAGGAGGGAGCCGTACGATAGCTGCAATCGTCCTGCTGGCTGACAGTGTACAGTGACATCTTTTGCCAGCGTAAATAAAATGGTTATGTAATGGCTTCCTAAAGAAACCATCGATATATGACCACGCCTAGTCCTATAGTATATTAGATACCGAGTATACTGACTGGCCTGTAATAAACTTAAATCATCCCTGTCGCCTTTCTGGTACTATAGATAGGTGTTACTCTGACAAACTTATACTTATCCGGTACAGTATTGGTACTAATGGAAAGATTAATTGGAAGTGTTATTGGTGTTCTTAATACAGTGACACCATCCTTTGTAACTGTTTGAGACTACCAGCAGTTTATTGACAAGAGATGAGGCAACTATTGTGTAAAATGAATTAGAATAGTTTTTAAATGATTCATCTTGGAAGAGCTCATATCATTATTTAGCATTACCTTGGAACTGTCTTGCTTCCAGAACTTTTTTGGTTTATATTTATTTTCCTCAATATCAATGCTTAAGTAGTCTGATTTCACTCGTTTTATATATCTTTGTAGTTTGTTTCTTACCCTACGAAATTATTTGTTTGACTCGTCATTATACTCTATTTTTATCTTACGAGTGAGATTGAGCTCTGTCTCGGATGGATTCTAATCTAATATGCTATATGACTAGGCGTGTGTGTGTGTGTGTGTATGTGTGTGTGTGTGTGTGTGTGTGTGTATGTGTGTGTGTGCGTGTGTATGTGTGTGTGTGTGTGTCTGTTCTGGGCAGCCGAAACGTCACAGTCGTTTTTCATCAAACTTAGTGGAAAAATCGCAAAAAATTCGTAGAGTGGAACAAAACCTGGTCCCACATCGATGGTTTCTTTAGGAAGCCATTACATAACCATTTTATTTACGTTGGAAAACGAAGCAAGTCTACGGACTTGGCGCACCCTCATTTGCCGGACGCTGTGAGCCCACGATTGCAGTTATCGTACGGCTCCCTCCTCCTCCCCCCACTTTTTTCTTAGCCTACTTTTTTTAATGTTGTTTGGATTAGTAAAGGAAGGAAGATGAGTAAATAGAAGAATCAAGAAAGGGAAACAGAAAATAATTAGAGATAACAGGTGGGGGGGAGCTGAGTTTCATCATGCGTCTGGATGCGCAGTTTCAACGTTACCAGACGACCTTACAGCTACAGTGTATACTTATTCCTGTGGCTCATGGAAAAGGAGAAGAGATAAAAAGATAATAACAGGAATGCATGGAGAAGATGACTACAATAGACACAGAGCGAAGAAAGACAGTGAAACAGACAGGAGGTTCATAAATATAGACAGATTCATACATGCACAAATAGACAATATGGCAACTAACATGACAGACAGACAGCTGACTGACTGGTTCACATTAGACAAGCAGGCAGACACACGCCAACAACGGATAAGACAGACAGATTTGACAACACAAAGAGTACAGACGGGCTTAAATTCAAACACCAAGCAGACGAACAGACAGTTGGGATGGCAATAGACAGGATGGATTGACCTGAGACAGATTAGAAGGCATTTATAAACAAGAATAACACCAAATTGACCATAGCTGCGTCAGTGAGGGTAGGAGGTCTTACATCCACCAGCGTAAATAATAAGACGCATTGAAAACTAACACCCTCGCGCGGAAAGAACATCGATGGTCGGTCAGTCATGTGAGATGGGTCTAAAACTGACTAACGTAGATGATGACTATAATGACTTAACACAGGTGATGACTTAAGCAGATGGTGACTAATCTAACCAGCATCAAGGTCACTTCTCTTCATAATATAATTTATCTCGGAATGATCATGGGTGATTCATAATAATTTTTTTCTATGATTTTAACCTCTCCTTATGGCGAATATTTCTTTAACTAATTATTCTAACCTTTATTCTATTCCTTCTTATAGTATATTAGATACTGTAAGTATCACGACCACGACCATGATTATAACAACCCGGACCATGATTATAACAACCAAGACCATGATTATAACAACCACGACCAAGATTATAACAACCACGACCATGATTATAACAACCAGGACCATGATTATAACAACCACGACCATGATTATAACAACCTCGGTAAACTGTACCACCGGACTCGCCACCGGGCACGAAGGGCCCACGATCACTTGTAGTGTACTGTAAGCCTTTTATAATGGTGTATGATAAAATAAAACCAATAATTGTAAAATAGAAAAAAATTATAAAATTTAAGTACATATAATGAATAGGCAATTACTGTTGCTCTTCAGTACTTACAACACAACACAGAAGGTTATTTTTACGGTGTGTGGTTAAGCAAAACTCAAATATATAAAATAATAATAATAGTCGCAGTATTAGTTTAAATAATAATAATAATAATAATAATAATAATAATAATAATAATAATAATAATAATAATAATAATAATAATAATAATAATAATAATAATAACTATCATTATTATAATAATAATTAATAAATATTAATAACAAAATACAAAAAAAAAATATTTAACATAATCATAATCATAAATAAATACAAAATCGAAAAAACAATCAAGAATGAGAAATGATAAACATTATGTGTGTTGTATTGTCAAAGTAAGAGAAACAATTGAAACCCTGCAATTGTGTGTAAATGAAGCAGAAAGTCAGATGAGCAACCTGGGACTTGGTCACAATTTTCGTGATACCATATGGCAGCAAGGTCTATCATTAACCAACACATTATGCTTCCAACATCTTCCCAGGCGGTAGTACCTCCCTGTTTGATAGCTGCCTACTACCTACTACCTACTTGCATATATATATATATATATATATATATATATATATATATATATATATATATATATATATATATATATATATATATATATATATATATATATATATATATATATATATATATATATATATAGGAAGAATATTTAGTAAGAGAGTAAAACAGAGAAGAAGATTTTGGTAGCGTGGCCGTGATAGTTATTTGAACTGAACTTACACTTATCGTATCTTATACGTCAATACACATCTATTACGTTCTTAAGGACGACTTCTCAAACACCGCTTCGTTACAACTCTTTATTAATTACGACAATGACATGGGCACATTAATAACACCTTCTATTGAAGTTACTAGGACATTATATTTACGTTACTAGGACATCATATTACGTTACTAGACACTATGATTCTCGGACACGAACATGAAATGAATACACTTCCCACGTAAGTAACTCATCCCATGGAAAGCTCTGACAAAAACTCACGTGACCTAGGGGAGGCCTAGCAGGTGGTCCTGGGTTGTCTCTGTGGGAGACTGCTTAGCTGGGCACCGGTGTATCGAGGGCAACTCGCTACCGACCGGAGGCGACCGGAGGCGGCTTGCCTCCGGCCCCTGACTTCTCTCGAGCAGGACTGGGGACGTGGTAGCTGGCCCTTCTTGGTTACAAGACACACTCTCTCTCTGTCTCTCTCTGTCTGAGCAGAGGGAGGACTAGGACGTCCTATATATTGGGAGGCGAGCCGTCAGGTTGAGCTGATCGGGGGGGCGGCGAAGGGTCTCCTTACATTTGCCCTCGCTAATGTAGGGTCAGGTCTGGACTTTTTCAGAGACTATAAGTTGTATATTCTGGAGAAATCTTCAGATGGGGCCGTGTGACATGAGAGGCTCTGGTTGATTTATGGCCCCTTGACTTGGGCTCGAGGGTTACATTTGACCTGGCTAATGTGAGGTCAGGTCTGGACTTCTTCTGCGGTGTAGGTTATTGTGTATATTGGGAGAGAGTCGGCCGGAGCCTTCTTACATGTTTGTTGGGGCCGTGTGACATGGGAGGGGAGCCAGTTGATTTGTAACTCCTTGAGTGGTTGCGAGGGGTACCCTTACATTTGACGCCCCTAATGTCGGGTCAAGTCTGGACTGTTTCTGAGATGTAAGCTGTGGTCTGACAACCCATCACTACACCTCCCGCCAAGACCAAAGCTTTCATGCTCAGAGAACTGATGACACATTTAAAGTAGACAGTAACATCATGTGCAGTATCTAATATAGTCACTGAGGCGATAATGCATCCTTACATTTTACAAATTATAACACTAGAGATGTATGTTTTTCTACTGGCATAGATTGATCTGACAAAGCTTACTATACCTCCCGCCAAGATTAAAGCTTCTATGACAGGAGAAAAAAATTAAATACATACACAGTAAGTGAACATAGAGTGATCTAAAGATCCTTCATATCTAGCATAGTGTCCGAGGCAAACTTGCAAATCACATTCTACAAACAAAAACAGGTGTTACATTGCCTAACCAGGCCGTGTCAAAATACGAATTCGTCCCACTCAGTAGTATGTCTACAACATTGCATTTGGTAATACAAAACATTGATCAAATGAACTCATAGAAAAAGTGACTAATCTTTTAAAAAAAAACATTCTTTGTAGTACATGATAACAAAAATCAGAGAATTAAATACAAAATACAAAATGCTCCTACTTCACATGTTAGGGTGTTATATCTTTTTAATGTACATCAACAACATCAACAACATCAGTACATTTGTTGGGTCCAGGATGGCTCAAGTCCTCCATCCAGCTGGTATCTGAAAATAAGGAATGCCGGCAGCACAACAGCGGTAGTCGGTTGGTCCTTCTGATGATCCACCTTGTCATCGTCGACTTTCTTCTGATGTCAGCACAGCGTGTCTTCTGTCTTCACATAGCACGTTTTTCTTTCTTCAATACCGCACTTTGTAGGTCGTGTCACCACATCTGACTTCTTCACACTTCATCCTGGTTTCTATAATATTCCAGATGATTTTTCTGTTCACCTGCGCTTCCTCTACATTTAGAGCATTTTCATATTCCCGATGAATTTTCTGCTCATCTGCGTTTCTTTATACATCTTCATTTTCATATTCCAGACGATTTTTCTGTTCATCTGCGTTTCTTTATACATCTTCGTTTTCCGTCATATTCCAGATGAATTTTTCTGCTCCATCTGTATTTCTTCTATGCAACATCATCATTTTCAACATATTCCAGACGATTTTCTGTTCATCTGCCGTCGGCCCCCCCGGCCGGGATGAAAGCCTGTCCACTGATTGGGCTGTCGTCTCCTTAGATGACTGTAAGGCAGGTTCCGCGGACCAGGGCTCGCCCTCCGTACGTGAGTGTCGGCGAGACCAAAGACCGTCCTGTCTTACACCTTCCACAGTGGTGAATCCCTCCCTGGCTGGGCTCACCAGGGTTCGTTGTGTGGCGCTGCATTCCACACTCCTTAATTTCCTAGAGTAGAAAAATATAAAATCTTCTTAATCCTAGACCAGGGAGGACTTGAAAGAAGTGGAGTGGTGTGTGGCGGGTGTGGTGCTGCATTCATCACGCTGCATTCCTCACGCTGCTTCTTCTCTTCTTATATGTGCTGTGGTCAGATTCCGGCTAGCCATGGGGCGGTACTGTGTGTGATATTTGCCAGAGAAACAATCCTAGAGGGATGATGGATTAGTTGGAAGTGCATTCGCAAAAAAAAAAATTACTTTATAAGTTATGTCAATGTTTGGCAACTATAGTTTCCGTCACGACAATATTCTCATTAGGCTGGGTTGGGGAGTGAAGCTCTGCTCACTACATTGAATATTATTTATCACTACGCATCAAAGAGTACATTATAAATCATACTAGCATAAAAACACACTGAGTGAAGCTCTGTAATTATCTCAATATTAAGTAACACTAACCACCGATTTCGAAGCATAACTCACGGGACAAAACATATGGTGATTGGTGGTCACACTGGACGGTGCGAGGCGGGTGGAGGCGTGGCGGGTGAGGCGGAGTGGGTGAGGCAGGGCAGGTGAGGCAGGGTGGGTGAGGCGGGGCGGGTGAGGCGGAGTTAAGTGTAGTGGGGAGGAGCCGAGGCGTGGTTGATCGGGCCAGGCCGGGGCTTTGCGGGGCGGGACGGGGCACGGAACGGCGGGGCGGGGCAGGGATGGGAGGAAGGGTAAGGAGGGTGAAGTGAGGATTAGGACAGGGAGGAGGATGTAGGTTAAAAGACATGTTAAGTTATAACAGTTAGTACAGACACCGCTTTCATCACTGAAACACAATTTCTACGTTCAACACTGACCAACAATCAAACTGCACTTGGGCTACTGAGAATGTCACAGATCGCGGGGGACACTGAGGAATCACGTTAAGCACTGAACATATTTCTAGAAAAAATTCGCGCATACCACGACGAGAGACATTTACTTGAGCTGTAACGGTGACACACTAGGACACTTTTCACGCTATTATGCAGGAACTCCTTATCACGTACTTTCGAACAATACTCAAACAACGAGCCAGGTGTTATGGCTAAATGAGGGAGGGCATGGGTTTACGTTAAGTATACTGTTACCAATAACAAGGGACGAGGATGGCGTGAGTTAACGTTATAGTACGCTGCCACCAATATAATGAGACGAGGAGAGCGTGGGTTAATGTATAGTTCGCTGTCACCTATAACAAGACGAATCTTGCATGAAGAATATTTATATATATATATATATATATATATATATATATATATATATATATATATATATATATATATATATATATATATATATATATATATATATATATAGGTAGAATATTTAGTAAGAGAGTATAAGAGAGAGGAAGACTTTGGTAGCGTGGCCGGTGTAGTTATTTTCACTGTCAGTACACTTATCGTATCTTATACGTCAACACACATCTATTACGTCTTAAGGGCGACTTCTCAAACACTGCTTCGTTACAACTCTTTATTAATTACGAACATGACATGGACACATTAATAACACCTTCTATCGAAGTTACTAGGACATTATGTTTACGTTACTAGGACATCATATTACGTTACTAGACACTCTGATTCTCGGACACGAACATGAAATGAATACACTTCCCACGTAAGTAACTCATCGCACGGAAAGCTCTGACAAACTCTCACGTGACCTAGGGGAGGCCTAGCAGGTAGTCCTGGGTTGTTTCTATGGGAGACTGCTTAGCTGGGCGCCGGAGGGAAGTCTCGGTCCTGACCGGAGGCGACTGGAGGCGACCGGAGGCGGCTTGCCTCCGGCCCCTGACTTCTCTCGAGCAGGCCTGGTGGTGTAGTAGCTCGCCCTTCTTCCTTACAAGACACACACTCTCTCTGTCCCTCTCTGGCTCTCTGTCTCCGGGTATCTCTCTGAGGGAGGACTAGGACGTCCTATATATTGGGAGGCGAGCCCTCAGGTTGAGCTGATGGGAGGGGGGGGGGCGGTGAAGGGTCTCCTTACATTTGCCCTCGCTAATGTAGGGTCAGGTCTGGACTTTTTCAGAGACTATAAGTTGTAT
>NW_024725631.1:0-19089 GCF_018991925.1 Homarus americanus | reverse complement strand
ATTACGTATTGCTCTTAGCCCGCTGTGGCCCCCCTAAAATCTTGCCGTGGCCCCCTTCTAGGGTTTGTGTCTCTTGTTTGTGTCTCTTTTGTTTGGGTGTTTCTCGTTTGTGTCTCTTGTTTGTGCGTCTCTTGTTTGTGCGTCTCTTGTTTGTGTGTTTCTCTTGTTTGTGTGTCTCTTGTTTGTGTGTTTCTTGTTTGTCTCTTGTTTGTCTCTCTTGTTTGTGTGTTTCTCTTGTTTGTGTTTCTCTTGTTTGTGTGTCTCTTGTTTGTGTCTCTTTTGTTTGGGTGTTTCTCGTTTGTGTCTCTTGTTTGTGCGTCTCTTGTTTGTGCGTCTCTTGTTTGTGTGTTTCTCTTGTTTGTGTGTCTCTTGTTTGTGTGTTTCTTGTTTGTCTCTTGTTTGTCTCTCTTGTTTGTGTGTTTCTCTTGTTTGTGTTTCTCTTGTTTGTGTGTGTCTTCTTTCTGTGTTTCTTGTTTGTGTGTTTCTTGTTTGTGTGTCTCTTGTTCGTGTGGCTCCCTTGTTTGTGAGGTAAACCTGAACTTTTACTCCTCCTGCCTCGTGTATGTATGTATGTATGCGTCTGTGTGTGTGTATTATGATAGAATTATAAAACCAAATCGTCCAGTTACGACAGTAATTTATCGTCATGGTGGCTCCTTTTTTATGTGGAATAGCCCACCGGGCCACAGGTCATCGACCCACAACGGGGCCTGGGGGGCGACAAAATAAGAGTAAAATTAAATTAAAAACAGAAAAGAAAAGGATTATATTAATCTACACCACGAAGATGCCGGAAAACCAGCTTTTTGAAGTGAGACAGATTGTAAGAGTATTGAAACATAGAAGAAGGCAGAGCATTCCACAGTTTGGCTGTGTGAGGAAAGAAGGATGTACTATAACGGGTCATTAATCTAGTGTGACCGACACCCACAGAGAAACGGTGGGCACCGCGGGCAAGACGAGTGTTACGAGCATGGAGGTAGAATGAGGGTGGAGGCAGCGTGTGCGGTGTTTCGCGCTGTCGGGAGTAAAGCCAGCCAGCCGGCTCCGCCATACTGTTGTTGGCAAGAGCCCGCTGCCAGCCTCCACACCTCGCCAGTCAACGACGTGCGTACTGCTAGTCTACAGGAATTATTGTCCTACTGTTCATTCATAAGTACATTTGCTAAGGTGTAAACAAGGGAGAAAATTCATTAACCTGGCGGGACACGGCCGCGACCTAGCCTCTTTTGCCAACCACAATATGGCTGCCGGCAGCTCAGAGTGACCTCACTTTTCTGAGCGGATGCCGCCTCCACCCTTATTTTACCTCTATGGTTACGAGCCCACGGCCTTGCCGACGGTACACTGGATGCCAAATCCACCGAACATTGCCCATTAAAGTACCTGTAAAAGAGAGAGAGTGAAGCAACATTGCGGCGAAGAGAAAGGGAAGAGAGATTATCAACTAAAGGAGGAGAGTTAATAAGACGAAATTACTTTGATTCCATCCTATCTAACAGTTGGATAGAAGAAGAGCCATCCCAGATATGAGAGCAGTACTCCAAGTTAGGACGAATGAATCCCTTATAAACTAAAGCAACTGCTCAGGAGTGAAGTAGCTACGGCATCTATACAGCATTCCCAGCTTTCAGGAGGCAGCTTTAGCAATGTTGTGGGTGTGTGGCTTCCATGACATATTAAAGGAAATGGTGTGACCTAGCATATCTATTGTAGAACTTGGCAGAATGATTACGTCCTGAAATGTGATTAGTGGGAGATCATGTAATATGAAAAGTGTAATTGCTTAATACTGAGTTTTATTGCTATTGAATTTAACCAAGCTTCTGCCTCCCCATTCGGATATGCTGCACAGATCCGCATTGATAGATGTAATGATATCAGCTCTAGAAACAGATCTAGTTTGAGAATTAGGGGAAAGGGAAAATATGAAGAAGAGTGAAGAGTAGAATCATCAGCGTAAGACTGGATAGAATTAATCATAGTGTGAAGTAAATCTTTGATAAAACGAAGGAAGAGAGTAGGTGAAAGAACATAACCCTGTGGGACACAACTATTGGTAGAGAAAGAGCGAGAGATCGACCCTCGACAACAATTGCCATGGATCGGTTTTCAAGGAAGCTAGAAATTAGAGAACAAAGTGGGGGAGTGAAACCATAAGAAGGAAACCAAGAAAGCAAAGACCTATGCCACACTCTGTCAAATGCTTTGGAGATGTCGAGGGCCACGACGAAAGTTTCCCCATAATCCCTAAGAAAGGATGACCAAAGATGGGTGCAATAGGAGAGCAGATCACCAGTAGATCTCACCTGGCGAAAGCCACACTGGTGACCCAACAAAAGAGAAAGGCGTTTAAGGTGTTTCATCGGTGAAGATAACCAGAGGCTTTCGCTCTTATAATTTCAACCAGAATTTTGTCCTGGTGAAAATATTTACCACTGTTGTAAATAATTGACGAAAATATGAAAATTCCGTGATGATGCGCAGTTTAACATATACAACAGGTGTGGGGGGTAGATATGTGCTCGAAAATGACAACGGTTGGCAAAAAATAAAAACATTTAGTATTTGAGGCAATAACAGTTACTGAGTGATGTATATGTGCCTTATTGATGGTAGAATTATTATCTTAACAGCACAACTTAAGTATAGTGGTAGGTTCACTGTATACACCGTCCCACACTTCCCACCAAAACACTCGTTCACTATTTTTGTCTAAATCTCAACATAGTAGCCTGATATATCACCCCGGGCAAATATGTAAATAAACGGAGCAATTACTGAATGTATCTGGACCACCTCACGAGCATATTTATAATGATGTGTGTGTAGCGAAACAGTAGCACTCCAGCTTGTCACTCTTACTAATACTAACGAGAAAGAAGTACTCCAAAATGTCACACTTTATCATAAGCCAGGGAGATAATATGACCATGGCTGTTATGTTACCACAGTCAAGGCGGCAAAGGGAGAGCTATTCTGGAATCACATTATGAGTTGAAATAAAATAGTCTTCCCGTCGTGGCTTTAATGATGGCGGGAAGAGGAGCCCCATTTAGTGTAATTACATTGAGCTGATGGTAGTGTTTAAACCCATTGAGTCTCGCATATCACTCCTACCTCCTTCCACTCTCCCATACGTGGTTACTGTTCCATCATCACCTGGTTACTGCTCCATCATCACCTGGTTACTGTTCCATCATCACCTGGTTACTATTCCATCATTACCTGGTTACTGCTCCATCATCACCTGGTTACTGCTCCATCATCACCTGGTTACTGTTCCATCATCACCTGGTTACTATTCCATCATTACCTGGTTACTGCTCCATCATCACCTGGTTACTGTTCCATCATTACCTGGTTACTGTCCATCATCACCTGGTTACTGCTCCATCATTACCTGGTTACTGTTCCATCATCACCTGGTTACTGTTCCAATATCACCTGGTTATTGCTCCATCATCACCTGGTTACTGCTCCATCATTACCTGGTTACTACCCATCATTACCTGGTTACTGTTCCATCATCACCTGGTTACTGCTCCATCATCACCTGGTTACTGTTCCATCATCACCTGGTTACTATTCCATCATTACCTGGTTACTGCTCCATCATCACCTGGTTACTGCTCCATCATCACCTGGTTACTGTTCCATCATCACCTGGTTACTATTCCATCATTACCTGGTTACTGCTCCATCATCACCTGGTTACTGTTCCATCATTACCTGGTTACTATTCCATCATTACCTGGTTACTGCTCCATCATCACCTGGTTACTGTTCCATCATTACCTGGTTACTGTTCCAATATCACCTGGTTACTATTCCATCATCACCTGGTTACTGCTCCATCATCACCTGGTTACTATTCCATCATCACCTGGTTACTGTTCCATCATCACCTGGTTACTGTTCCATCAACTACCATCGTCTTGTGTTAGAGGTTCATGAGTTTTTGTAGAGATTCATCCTATCCTAACCTAACTTAACCTCATCATGCCATATAGTGTTAGAGTGGTTAATCTTAAGGTGAAATAAGCTGGGATGGAGATTATTCAAGTGTTCCCCCAAAAAATTATACGATGACTTTATCTGAGTACAAAGTAATAGTACTCAAGGGAATAAACATCGTATTCAAAGGTAAAGACATCGTACACTTGTGGTTAAATATTGTACTGAAGGTGTGAAGTTGTACTGAGGGTCAACATATCTTAGTCAGTTGCCGGATTCATAGTACTCGGGAGAAAGACATCGTACTTAGGTTATGATGCAAGAAATCACGAATTCCCAAAAATGGAGGTTTGTAATTTGTACAGCACTGTGTTATGATGTTCAATATATAGTACAGAATGTAAAGCGCAGTTCAAAATACCAGAGGTGTGTGTGTGTGTGTGTCAAGGTAGTTCAGTCAGGTCAAGGGTTTATCTTCATTATCACCGTGAACATATGTTAGGTATAATCAGCGTGAGAGACTTGTGACTCCCACCGCGAAAGATAAAGTCAACGAACTGTGTATATTGATGATTGGATTAATTGCGAGGTGTCGATGGCATATTGTGGACGTATTGGCGTGATGAAGGGACTGTTGTTGTTATGATATTAAAGCGGAGTTGGTATTGAGGTTGCTGATGCTGAGACCATGTTAAGAGGTAGTAATTGATAATGGTATTGGTAGAGGAAGGGAGATAGGGACAGATACAGGCAACCTCATCTGTGATCCATGGAGGTGGGTGCGTGTATACTTTTGAGACGACATTGAAAATATCATCACGGTATTGGAAAACTTTTACTACCATTGGGGAAGAAGTTTTGTCATTCTGTGGACTGAAGAATTGTGTGAATTAATTTTATTATGGTTTATATATCGTAATAGAACAGCAATTGGAGCATGATAGCTGGCCTGCGGGCACGCTACAATAACCTGCCATAATCTCAACTTATCTACCATATACTTGAGATAAACATACAATGGCCACTTAAAGAGATCCGCTTTTGTTAGACAAACCAGCACAATCGTAACTCTTGGACAGGATCACCCGCCCGTAATACAGGATGTAAACACGGTAAAGGTCATGTACTGACCAACTGTCGTGTGCTTCACTTGACTAACTCCCGTGTGTGAACAGTGGTATCTATCATAATAATTTACTCTTTGGTTAATCTTTGATTCTTTGTATAGATATGGTGTTATCTGAGCTGACGGGAGCAGGCGGCAGGCTGTTTGTTGTGGTTCATATCCCACCGTTCGTCTATCTGTGTTAGATAGGAATTTTCATTACTTTAATTCGGGTTTAACTGCACTGAGTCTGAGTATAGATGTTTCGTATAAGGCCCCTGCTAAGATTAACTGTGGCTGTCTTCCTGCGACCTGTCTCATGTATACAGTAGCTGGGTGTTAACAATGCCATTATTCTTAGTATATTTTAATCTTTTCCCAGAACTCAATAAAGGAAATCTTGCAAGTGTTATCATTGAGATTGTCAATTTAGATTTATTCGAGGAAATATATTCTCCTTTAAAAAAGAAAAGAAAATACAGCCTTGGACCGGTGAGAATGAAGTATTTCCTAAGATTGATTTGAATTGTCTTAAATTAGGTGTAAGTAGTAACATTTTATTGACCCTAACCAACCTAACTTAGCTTAATCCTAACCCTCCAAGGTAGCGTTGGGATGTTTAATCGTCAGGTAAAATAATCGTGTGAGCTAATCTTCAGGTAATCTTATAATGATTTCCAGTGTAGGGCGAGACTTCTGGTGTCATGGAGGGTGGCTAGCAGGTGTGTGGTGATAGACCTGTTACTGTACCCGGGCAAGCGTTAATATACCCGGGCAAGCGTTACTATACCCGGGCAAGCGTTACTATAACCCTGGCAGATGTTAAATACTTGTAACCTGTAGTGTCAGTTTTAGTAGGCACCTCTCTCTCCTCCTTATTTTTGTTTACCACTTGATGTGAATAGTGTTAGAAGTGATCATATAAAGAAGAGCGGTTATGAGGCTTATATAACATTGAAGTGTTATCATCAGTGGCTTGAGCCAGTGAACCATCGACATTTTTTGTAAGATTTTGTTGTCATCACCTTTATCTACCAAGTAGCACATAGCTGGGCGTTATCAGTACAGTGTTTACCACGGCCTATCACACCCCCTCGGTGACTACAAAAATTTTCTCTCTTCATTCTGATTTAATACTTAGATAATTCGTTCCTGAATACTGTGATTATCATTACCACACACACACACACACACACACACACACACACACACACAAATTGAAGAGGGTGTACACATGTATGTTTGGTGTTTAGTTGTGAGGATCTTGACAGTTGCTGCCCAAAAATTAAGACAGTTTCAATCATTGTAATAAATGGGAAGAAAACGAGTCAAGTTATGATCTACAGTTCTAGACACTACACCACACCTGCCCTGT
Organism: Homarus americanus; assembly: GCF_018991925.1. Taxonomy (NCBI): domain Eukaryota; kingdom Metazoa; phylum Arthropoda; class Malacostraca; order Decapoda; family Nephropidae; genus Homarus; species Homarus americanus. The sequence continues at coordinate 12,652 of NW_024725631.1, read as the reverse complement.
AAGCTAGATACTACACACCTGCCCTGTAAGCTACATACACCACACCTGCAAGCTCGACGCTACACCACACCTGTCCTGTGAGCTAGACACTACATCACGCCTGCCCTGTAAGCTAGACACTACACCACACCTACCCTGTAAGCTAGACACTACACCACACCTACCCTGTGTAACAGACGCTACACCACACCTACCCTGTAAGCTAGACGCTACACCACACCTACCCTGTAAGCTAGACGCTACACCACACCCTACCGTGTGCAAGACACTACACCACACCTACCCCTGTAAGCAAGACACTACACCACACCTGCCCTGTAAGCTAGACGCTACACCCACACCTGCCCTGTAAGCTAGACGCTACACCACACCTACCCCTGTAAGCTAGACGCCACACCACACCTGCCCTGTAAGCAAGACGCTACACCACACCTACCCGTAAGCCAGACGCTACACCACACCTATCCTGTAAGCTAGACGCTACACCACACCTGCCCTGTAAGCAAGACACCTACACCACACCTGCCCTGTAAGCTAGACGCCACACCACACCTACCCTGTAAGCCAGACGCCACACCACACCTGCCCTAAGCTAGACGCTCACACCACACCTGCCCTGTAAGCAAGACACTACACCACACCTGCCCTGTAAGCTAGACGCTACACCACACCCTACCCTGTAAGCTAGACGCTACACCACACCTGCCCTGTAAGCTAGACGCTACACCACACCTGCCCTGTAAACAAGACACTACACCACACCTGCCCTGTAAGCTGATACTACACACCTGCAAGCTCGACGCTACACCACACCTGCCCTGTAAGCTACACATTACACCACACCTGCAAGCCTGACGCTACACCACACCTGCCCTGTAAGCTAGACACTACACCACACCTGCCCTGTAAGCCAGACGCCACACCACACCTACCCCAAGCTAGACGCTACACCACACCTGCCCTGTAAGCAAGACACTACACCACACCTGCACCCTGTAAGCCAGACGCTACACCACACCTACCCTGTAAGCTAGACGCTACACCACACCTGCCCTGTAAGCAAGACACTACACCACACCTGCCCTTGTAAGCAAACACTACACCACACCTACCCTGTAAGCTAGACGCTACACCACACCTGCCCCTGTAAGCTAGACGCCACACCACACCTGCCCTGTAAGCAAGACACTACACCACACCCTACCCTGTGTTTAGACACTACACCACACTTACCCTGTAAGCTAGACACTACACCACACCTGCAAGCTAGACGCTACACCACACCTGCCCTGTAAGCAAGACACTACACCACACCTACCCTGTAAGCTAGACACTACACCACACCTGCCCTGTGTTTTGACACTACACCACACCTGCCCTGTGTTGTAGACACTACACACACCTGCAAGCTAGACGCTACACCACACCCTGCCCTGTGTGCAAGACACTACACCACACCTACCCTGTAAGCAAGACACTACACCACACCTACCCTGTAAGCTAGACACTACACCACACCTGCAAGCTAGACGCTACACCACACCTGCCCTGTAAGCAAGACACTACACCACACCTGCCCTGTAAGCTAGACACTACACCACACCTGCAAGCTAGACGCTACACCACACCTGCCCTGTAAGCAAGACACTACACCACACCTGCCCTGTAAGCTAGACACTACACCACACCTGCAAGCTAGACGCTACACCACACCCTACCCTAAGCAAGACACTACACCACACCCACCCTGTAAGCAAGACACTACACCACACCTACCCTGTAAGCAAGACACTACACCACACCTACCCTGTAAGCAAGACACTACACCACACCTACCCTGTAAGCAAGACACTACACCACACCTACCCTGTAAGCTAGACACTACACCACACCTCCCCTGTAAGCTAGACACTACACCACACCTACCCTGTAAGCAAGACACTACACCACACCTACCCTCTGTAACCTAGACACTACACCACACCTACCCTGTAACCTAGACACTACACCACACCTACCCTGTAACCTAGACACTACACCACACCTACCCTGTAAGCAAGACACTACACCACACCTACCCTGTAACCTAGACACTACACCACACCTACCCTGTAACCTAGACACTACACCACACCTACCCTGTAAGCAAGACACTACACACCCACCCTGTAAGCAAGACACTACACCACACCTACCCTGTAAGCAAGACACTACACCACACCACCCTGTAAGCAAGACACTACACCACACCTACCCTGTAAGCTAGACACTACACCACACCTACCCTGTAACCTAGACACTACACCACACCTACCCTGTAAGCAAGGACACTACACCACACCTACCCTGTAAGCAAGACACTACACCACACCCACCCTGTAAGCAAGACACTACACCACACCCACCCTGTAAGCAAGACACTACACCACACCTACCCTGTAAGCAAGACACTACACCTACACCCCACCCTGTAAGCAAGACACTACACCACACCCACCCTGTAGCAGACACACCACACCTACCCTGTAACCTAGACACTACACCACACCTACCCTGTAACCTAGACACTACACCACACCTACCCCGTAAGCAAGACACTACACCACACCTACCCTGTAAGCAAGACTACACCACACCTACCCTGTAACCTAGACACTACACCACACCTATAAGCTAGATACTACACCACACGATCTCTTTCTTGTGATGTTTTCACCTTGAATGTTGCTGTTATCTGAGATATTAACTAATAATAGTACAGTATAGATATAAACATGTGGGTGAGGTGTATTCCCGAGTTGTTCTCTCTTATGGTTAAACCTCAACACCTAGATGGCCACTAAGGTATATCATTCTCACCGGTGATGTGTATATACAAGACGGGAAAAATGAGCCACCTTTTGTGTATACCAGCGGGAGGGAGGGAGACGTGATCGAGGAGGTGAAACATGTTAACGGGGTTGATCAGTTTATATGACTCACGGTACTTTTGCTGCTGTTGTTGTGTGACGGTGTAGTGAGGACGCCACACACTCTTACCTCCCAGCAACCACATTAGGATGTATATCGCTTGTATACGACTAATAACCGTACCTTTACTTTAACTATCTAGTAGCTCTCCTTTGAAATCGGCAGTGGTGCGGATTTCAGGCCGGTGAGGACCAACATGTCGAAGTTGAGAGTAACTGGAAACTGGCTGAATCACTTAATAGATTGCCGGATTTGCTCATGTGACGCTGCTTTTAACCTTCTGGGTTATGTAACATGAACACTTTGGTTGTGTCCTGGTAAACTTTTAAACAAGAGAGTTGGTCACTGGGTAAAACTTTTCAAGTGGCGTTTTAGTGAAGTATTTCGTTAATGAATTTGTTAATGTAGATAACTATGTTAGCAGGGGAGGCAGGTGGTGGTGGTGTGGGACAGGTCACTTCAGGGCCAGGGGTCCTGGGTGTAGCACAACTTGGGGAGAACAAGAGGCGGTGTTTGGCGCCTCAGATGTGCGCCCCTTGGTACCTTTGATGAGCTGTTGTAAGGATCGCCTAAACTTACTTTACTTTACTTTCTTCGCCACTGATCGGCTCGTTAGCCGCTTGGACTGTCGGTCACGTCTCTGTTACTGTTGGCAAGTACTGGGCATGAACTGGCTCCTGAATGTACCTGAACCTGCTCCAGTGTTGGTCAAGTCTGGTCTTGAAAGAGCTCACTCATGGTGCCGTCACAACACTCTGGCAGATTGTTGAATTGTTCCAAGATTTACAACTCTCACTCCGAAAAAGTTTGCACTGATAATTTTCTGAACTTGTGACTTCTTCACTGAATAAATGACCTCAGAGGTGTTTATTGATTTCTATGCGTCACCCCTTGCCCGCCTATAGTATAAGCTAAACAACCGCAGGCGTTCTAATCTCTCTGGGTAACGGATGTTCCATAGTGAGGGCACTTGTCTGGACGTTTCCAATCAACTGACAGTCTTTAGCATATCCCGGCAATACTCCAGACGGGGAAGCTCCTCACTTTTGTAGAGCGGTTATGAGAGACAGATCATCTATAGATATCTGAACGTCTTTCTTATGAGGCCCACTAGCTGAGCTGCTTGATTCAACTTCTTCTCACTTCAATTCGTTGTCAACTTGCACACTCAGGTCCTTTTCACATTTGGTCACCGTTCTTCACCCCAGCTTATGTCACCTAACGTAACCTACTCCTTACCCCCATATAGTTTCAAAGTGGTTAATTCTTAGATGAAATAAACTGTGGTGGAGATTCTTCAGGTCACTACTATATTCTTGTAACACCTCCTAACCCTTAGTATATATTTTCGGCTCGTGGTTGTATAACATGTACAGACCAGAGGAACAGTAAATGGACAATTAGGTGGTAAGATCACTCAGATTGATAGAGTAAGCGCGGGATAATCAGGTGTTGACCAATATGGAGATAACAGTAATGGCGTGTGTGTGTGTGGGAGGGGGTTGAGGACCCTGAGACTGCCTCTTTATATCGCACCGTCAATACGTGATAAATTATTGTAGGAATAAGATAAATTAAGATTATGCTTCGGTAATAAACTGCTGACATGGTATACTTATTTTAATATCTTAAGTACACGGCCTGCAAGACACTGATGGGTATTTTGTCCTACTTGATACTGTGGGGTTTTGTCCGGGGACCAGTCACGGGGAGGTCTTCTCAAGCCTCCTCGAAGGCTGCGTCAATCTCAACCTCTTCCCAGCCTACCGAGCCACATCCCTCTGCGTCCTTTGTCTCCAGCGCCTTCTTTATCAACACCTGCCCCTGCCTGGCCTCACCTGGCTGCAACACAGCAGTCCCGGCGTCTCCTAACTCAACTATTACTGGGCCTCCTCCCCGTCTCTACTATGACGCTGTCCGGCCTGTCCCCCACCAGTGCCCCCCACAACCCCCTCCGGTGACACGACACAGATCATGTCCCTCTTACACGAATTTACCAACCGTATTGAAAGACTCTGTCGCGCCATCTCCAACCTCACAGACTACCCCCCAGCTGCTACCCAGTCCCCCTCTTCTGGTTTGACCCCAACCTGGTAGCCCCCTGTGTGCCCTCATGCTCACGGCCTACTCCACCGCCGCCTGGCACCACTGCTGGCGTCACACCGAGCCTGCCCGTGCCCGGCTGTCCCGTCCACCCACCGCGAGCTCATGGACCCGACAGAGCCATCTCTTACCAAAAATAAAGCCCCTGGTTATTCAGGCATCACCAAGGAGATCCTCAGCCACGTAAACAACCCGGCCATGGACGGACTAGAACCACAATGAACGCTTGCCTGGCCTCGGGCAACTTCCCAACATTAAAGAGGCCATTATTACCACAACAGGAAGGAAAAGAAGTCGCTAAACTACAGACTGATCTCCCTCCTCGAAGTACCTGGAATCTGAAAAAAAATCATCAACAACCGTCTGTCACCGGAAACAACAAACACGGTCAACTGTAGACAATTCGGGTTCAGGAAGGGAAGTCACACTAGCTATAGCCCTGGTGTGAAAACATAGCCAGAGCCGCGGCAGTGGTAGACAATGTAATCTAACCGCTGCAGCGAAGTCTGGCATATAGAGCCTCCAACTGGACTTCCCACCAACAAAGCTGCTTTGCAACTTTCTTGACGGCAGAAATGCCAGACTGAGGTAGGACAACACACGGAGAGACCTTCCCATTCATGAGTGGAGTCCCTTAGGGGCGTCCTCTCCCCACCTATATATTATCTACACAAGTGACACTCCGCCTCCCACTAGAATTGGTAACGAAGATATTATGTATGCAGATGACATCACTCAAATAACAACACATCAAGGAAAATTGCGAGCGCTACAGGCCGACAACACCAGGCGGAATTAGAAAGGGTAAATAATTACAACAATGGAAAATCAAACCAGTCTCCAAAATTCACAGTGATACCCTTATGCAGAAGGAAAACCCATCCATTAGTAACCAATAATGCCCAGATAGAAATAAGCAGAGGCACCCTCCTGGGCCTGCATATATCACGACAGGTTATTCTCATCATGTCCACACCTGGAAGGAAAAACAAAAGAGAGCTGAAAAACTATACCGCTTTAAGCGCTTCCAGAAAATAACTCTGCCGGTGACATCATTTATCACACCGTGTTAACTTCAACCAATACCTCTTCCTTATGAGCACCACTCATATTAAAATTACAGGTGGTTCAAAATGGACCTAGATTCGTCACAGGCGAAAGATGCCCTTCACCAGAACCACAGCCGAGATACATAGACCTGAGAATGAAACCCATCAACCAGCAGCTGCACACCTGGCCAGCAGAATCTGGCAAAAGATAGAACGATCAGAGCAAGAACTCCTTCAAAGACTCCCACCAGATAACAACCATATCATGGTTCCAGGTACCAAATCTCAGGTCCATACCACCTCGATCTACACGCCCAGGCAATAGACAACCTCCTTAGACCAACATCCGCCAGTAGGGTCGGCGGAATATGAAATAAGGCTCTTAAACACCCATATATGGGACAGGGTAGATGTCTAGTGCCTGTACCGACAGACAATAAATAACCCATGACAACCCTAACACACTATTATTTAGCTAGGTCAGCCCGTCTCCACCTCCTCCTAAACGTCTTCAATTTCCGAACTATAACTTCCTTCCCCACCTCTAATCTTCTTTCACCCTCCTCTTTCTACAAAAAAGACCCGAGGACACCACCCGGCCCCCGTCCCCACCGGCATGCCGGCACCTGGGGCCCATCCACCCAGTTCTCCACATCAATTGTCCACTCTGCGGACATGCTAGTGGACTACTTATCTACGCCAAGAAGGACGTCCCTGAAGCCGACACTACCGACGTACACGCCATCACAATCACACTAAAGGTGTCCTCAATATTGTCAATGCCTATGGCTATGGCCTGGCACTTGACATTATTAGGGACCTGCCACGCTTTGCCAAAAACATATAAATTGTACAGGGTTTCCCACACACTCATCATTCTGTCACTTTATGTAACTTGTTGACAAACCCATGACCCTTCAGGCTTCACGCCCTATGCATGGGTCATAAAGAAGCATGAACTCCGCATGCTTCCCAGATGGGCACTGTAAACGTTTCACCTTGCACAGGATGTAAGAGGGTGCTCCAACAACTAGCCCCTCGGGAGCAATCTAAAAAAAAATCACAGGTATTTTTTCCAACCCTATTATACTTCCAGAAAAAAATAATGATTTCGAAAACATAAAGATAATGTTTTTTGAACACACTAATTTCTGAAATGTTATAATATTTAAGAAATCTAAAAAAAGCTTATTAACCTAAAAGTGTTCTGAATATTGAACACCAACATTGAACACCCTACCCCTTATGACTATAACTATAATGATTTCTTAGCAGTGAGAGTTAAAAGGTGTTTATAGCCCAGGTCCCTCAAGAATAAGATTAACCAATTATTCTAAAGTCATTCTCGTGGTGTCTTTATCATCCTACTCACTTTTACTACTAGAGAGAGAGAGAAACACACACTTACATACTGAGAAAGAGAGAAAGTGGTTGATATATATATTTGAGGAAGAATGAAGAGAGTGGAAGGAATTTGTTTGATATTTGAGAGGGAGAGAAGCGCCATCGCGGTCTTGGGAGGAGGTTGAAGGGTCTTGCGTGTACAGCCATTTGCTATTGCGAGATTATATACAAGACCCGAAATTATAATCTAAAATGGCCTTCAATGCGGATGTCCTGCTGTTATTGTTATTGTTGATGTTATTTTGGTGTTATTGTGTTATTGTTGATGTTATTGTGTTATTGTTGATGTTATTTTGGTGTTATTGTGTTATTGTTGATGTTATTTTGTGTTATTGTGTTATTGTTGATGTTATTTTGGTGTTATTGTGTTTATGTACATGTTATTTGTTTTTATTGGTTATTTTATTTTATTGATGTTATTTTATTTTATTGATGTTTTTGTGTTTTTGTTGATGTTCTAATATTATTGTTCATGTTTTGTGTTATTGTTCATTTTACGTTCAACAATAACAACAATTTAATGATAAAAACAGAAAATTTAATTCCAAAATCCACGAGTGAATTAGATAAGTAATTCCACTTAAACTACACATTACGACGTAGGTTATGGAACTCTTATCCATCTTAATCCGTCTCAGACTTTGACCCCTTTGGCGACGATGGATTTACTCTTTCAAAGACGATGATGTAACTCTTTAAAGACGATGATTTAACCCTTTGAGGAGGATAATTTAACCTAATTAAATACGATAATTTAACCCTTTGAAGATAATTTTAACCTCTGAGGACGATTTTTAAACTTTAAATATGATGTTTTAACCCCCTAAAGGATGATAATTAATTCTTGTCTGTTTATTTGTCTCTGTTTTTGTTATTGTAATGTAATTTTTTATAATGTTGTTGTATTCTTAGTGGTCATGAATAGTGATTTAGTTGTGTGTTTTACTGCTCTGGCGGGAAGCGGAAGTTAGTGGTCGCGCATTTAGTTGTGTTGTTGTTTGTGGTTGGTAAGACTAATGGTGGTGGTTTTAGTATTGATAATTGTGGTGATAACTGTAATAATTGTAGTGCTGATAATAGCGGTGGTAATGGTGATAAGTGTTGGTAGCGGTGATAATATTGGTGATAGTGGTGGTGCTGGTAGGGTGATAATAGTAGTTATAATAGTGGTGACAGTGGTGATAATTGTGGTTGTGGTGATAGTGGTAGACGTCAGGTCAGGCTTAACAAGGATGATGACATTTCCTCATTCATGAATAATAAAAATTAGTTCCTCATGCTATACACATCTCAACCTGTGTGTGTGTGTGTGTGTGTGCATCACTAATCAAGAAAGTAATGGTATTGTATATGAGGCATTTTGAGAGACAATGGGGTTCTAAGGAATGGTATAAAAGATAAAGCAATTTGAGGCAACAGTTATGAGGCAGGACAGTTATGAGGCAGGAAGGCCGACGAGGCAGTTAGCATGAGAATGACGCAGAATAATGGATGAGGTAGGCGAGTCTCCACCTCCTATTGTGCGGTCAACTTTTATAAACAAGGAGACCTGTTGTTTGTGTACTGTACTTCCTCTCTCATTTATACTGTCCGTTACATATACATACATACATACATATACATATATATATATACATACATACATACATACATACATACATGGCTAAACATAATTATAGACAGACAGATAGATAGATAATGTTGGCAGATAGATAGATAAGATTCCCCACTAAAATGAGGATGTGTCAAATTAGGTTCAAACATACTGTATGTGGCATTAAGGCCTATATGCTTATACTGGCGTGTGTGTGTGTGTGTGTGTGTGTGCGTGCGTGCGTGTGTGTGTGTGTGCGCGTGTGCGTGTGTGTGTGTCCTAAGTATAATGAAGAGGTGTCGATAAACCCACCTTCATACCATCAGCCATGAATCATCTGCTTTATATAGGCTCAGGTGAAAGAAATGTATTGTTTGTGTCTGGTGTACTGTGCTCAGGTGTTTTAAAGTATCCATAATTGTTGCTGTGGTGGTCGTCTTGAAAACCTTTATACATTATTCTATGATATTATTTTACCCGTGTGGAGGTGGATGGTGAGGTGGTGACGGTTTTGCATCATTCATCATTGGCAGTCGTGTTGGAACTCGTTATCTCTTAAATTATATATCAGTCTCAATTTTGATACTTTTGAATAATTATTATCTTAAGGAATTTACCAAGTCAGTTATCTGTGTAATGCTGAAATATAAATTAATATTTACCTAAAGATGAACACTGTATATCTGACACACTGACTAGTTACCAGGTGGTCGCTATCGGCTTTCTGGCCCTCGTATTTTTTGCGGTAGTGGTGGTGACGGTGGCTGTTTTATAATGCTGGGGTGAGTTGCGGCAGTTCACTCTAGGGTTGATATATATACAACACGGACACATCTATATGAATTGATAATAATTTGCGCATCTCCTCGTGTATTTTTATCATTTTGAGGGTAAGAGGGCATTTATATATAAAAAGTGTTGGATTTTTCCAGGTGTAGAATGGTAATAGTGAATTTGAAAGTAAATAATTGAGTTCGTATCTGCTTCATCAGGCGGAGAATAATAAGCGTGTATGCCTATAACGTTGACAACTTGTATTGATGAAACAGGTTAAAGTTGTCACTGATTAATCACCGTGGTGTGGCTTCGTCTACCTTCCTATTAAGAGACGAACATGGTCCTCAGGTATTTCGTTTAATTCATGATACTGACTAAAATTCAAGTTTAACAGGAACACGACGCTTATATGCAGTGTCCTCTCTTACTAGCTTATGGCCGGAAAGTCAACCTCGACGACGTATAACTTTCTCTTGTTTTTAAGCGAGGTGGGCCTTGTCATCCCCTCCCCCCTCCCTCCCTCCTCCTCTCCCACACCGTGTTGTAGCCCAGCCCTGTTAGTCCAATTATTATTACTTAACTCCACACAATACCTCCTGCGTTAAATAATCCACCCCTGATTATCTCACTACTTAAGAACTGTTATGACTCTGTGTGTTTGTGGGTGTGTGTTTGTGGTGTGTGTGTGTGTGTGTGTGTGTGTGTGTGTGTGTGTGTGTGTGTGTGTGTGTGTGTGTGTGTGTGTGTGTAGTGAGGACGTGGTGTGAGGCTATGATAGGGCAGCAGTGGTACAGTAGTGTGGACGATAAAGGAGAGAGGCAGTGGTGTGATACAGTTCACTTGTCATCACACTCTCCTGACGAGCGGTGACTAACCCCCAGTCTCTCTCTCCCTCAAGCCCTTGTACGGCTCTCAGTGTTTGTAATCAACTCTCTACGATATTATAAGTTATATTTTACCCTTGAGAGTAATGTTATATACACAAGAAAATTTAGTATTTATTTTCATATAGGGGCTACTATCATGACTATGTGTTCGAGTGAGAATTTTGTTTATAAGTTTACTGGGGAGTTTGGTGATGAACTAATGAGGTATTTTATGAATAATTTTGTGTTAAGATTAGTGTGGAGTTTGTTGACAAGTGTGGTGTGGGGTTTACGGGTTTAGTGTGGAGTTTGTTGACAAGTTTGGTGTGAAGTTTGTTAACAAGTTTGGTGTGGTTTATTTTACCTTTACTTTATCCTCTTCACCACTGATCGGCTGTTAGCCGCTTGGGCGATCGGTCACGTCTCTGTTACGCACTGTTGGCAAGTACTGGGCATGCACCGGCTCCTGAATGTATCTGAACCTGCTCCAGTGTTGGTCAAGTTTGGTCTTGAAGAGCTCACACTCGGTGCCACCACAACACTTTCTGGTAGATTGTTCCAGAGTTTACAACCCTCACTCCGAAAAAGTTTGCCCTCACAGTTTTCTGGACTTGCGGCATCTTCAACCTTGAGCTGTGACCCTTGTGGGGCGATCGTCCTCCAGCTCCAAGTAGGACACTCGACAGAGTAGTGCCTGAGGTGCTTATACACCTCAATTAGGGCGCCCCTTGTCCGTCTGTACAGGGGGTGGTATAAATAGGCAAGTTCAGGCACTCCAATCTCTCAGGGTAGCTGAGGTGCCAGTGCAAACACCCGTCTGGTGGCCCTCCTTTGTACATTTTTAATCAACTGACAGTCCTAGTATATCTCGGGGACCAGACGGGGTGACAGTATTCCAGTTGGGGAAGCACTTCACTCTTGAAGATCGTTACAAGGGATATCTGAACGACCTTCTTAAAAACCCTAATAATTTATTTGCCTGATTTACCTTCTTCTCTCAATGGCCGAGAACTTCAGCTCATTGTCAACATACACACCTAGGTCCTTCACATTTCAGTCCCAAATAGTGCAGTTTCTTCATCCTGGGACATATGATACCCTCCTTACCGTTGGTACGTCCCAATTGCATCCTCTTACACTTCGCGACATTGAATCTCAGCAGCCATTTCTTCGACCATTCTTGGGCTCACAGAGGTCCTTCTGCAGCTCTTCACAGTCCGCTTGGTTCTTGATTTCCCGAAATAACTTGGCGTCATCCGCAAGCATTTGTATGGAGGAGTGTACAACGTCAGGCATGTCATTTATGAAACAAACAAACAACAGCGGGCCCAATACATTGCCCTGTGGTATGCCCGCTTGTGACAGGTACAGATGATGATTTCGTTGCCAATTAACCACCACACACTGCATGCGGTCATGTAGAAAATCTTCTGTCCGCGCTAGGACCTTTCCCCGAATTCCGTACCCTTCCAGTTTGGTTTCCAGCCTGTCGAAAGCCTTGGCAAAATCTAGGTATATATTGTTAACTTTCCACCCCGTTCCAGAATATGGGTCCAAATATCAATACCTTGAGCAATTGTGTTAAGCAGGAGCGCCCCGGCATAAAACCGTGTTGGCAATCCTTTATAAGGTTGTTTCGTAATAGATGTTCCATCGCGGCATATCTGATAATGCTCTCAAGTACTTTACATACTATGCTGGTCGGCTCACCGGTCTATAGTTGTTCGTGGAGTGACGATCGCCATTCTTGAAGATATGGACTCACGTAAGCCATTTTCAATCACTGGGGACCATTTGTTCATCCAGGCATTTACACAACAGGATCTTCAGGGGCTCGGCAAGCTTGTTGCACAACTCTCTTAGCACTCTAGAGCAATACGTAACTATTC
>NW_024725630.1:0-16353 GCF_018991925.1 Homarus americanus | reverse complement strand
TAATAAATAACTAAATAAACCCTGGAACTAAATATATATATTTTGATGTTCTTTGTCTTTTATACTATAGACTAACTGCAGTATATACTTATAACATTTAATCAAGTAATATTAATGGTTGCCCCTCGTGTACGAGGATGGGCCGGCCCAAGGCGTGAATTTGTTTAAGGTGTAGAAGCTATAGTCAACACAACTACCACACCCTAAGTTAACGAGCTGCATGACCTAGTGTCAAGGAATAATCCAAGAAGACCGTACAACTCGCCAACTGCACTGGCTAACCATTACCCCGGAACACAATCCGCAAATCGATTAACATCCAGGTCGCTAATTACTGCTGGGTCGACAGAGACAAATGACGTAAAAAAAAAAAAAAAAAAAAACAGTCCTACCCTGCTCGGGAATCGAACTCGGGTCGACTCGCTTAAAAGTCGAGCATGCTGACCACAGGTCACCAAAATAAAAAATATAATTTTTTTTTCGTGCTGGTCAAGCCCCGACCAGAGGTTAGCTAGACCCCCGGACAACTCTTTCGGAGCTTGGCCAGCACGTGGTATTTGTATTATTATCTCGACCTAATTATATGTTACAAAGTCACTTGTGAGTTTTTCAGTGTTGTTTTTAATAATATTTACTTATTGTAAGCTAAATGTCAACAAATAATTGACTAAAATAATATGAAAACAAACAAATATAAACGGAACTCCACGTAATATATACTATATGTTACACTAAATATGGATAATTGATGATTAGTGATAAATTCTAGGTATTTCTCTTTTTGGGAAACTTTTCACCGGCCATAAACGATCCTGTAGATCATAAATGTACAAATAAATGAATACCTTCATACAAAATGTAACCTGACCTGACCAAACCTAACCTAACCTATTTAAAGTATAAATTAAACATCATATGGCAGTAAGCAAGGGCTGAAAAGAAATAAACAAAATCTTACAATATACGAATTAATATTAAGTTGTAATAATAAAACCAAAAAGTTATCTCTATTTGACAAAAACGATTGATGATTTGTAAAAGCTTAAACTAAACAGGGATAATTGCCTAATATCGATAACTTCTATGTATTATTTTAAGCTTCTGACTGGCCATCGGTGATCATGTACGTCATCATATTAGGTATTAATGAATTGTGAAATGGAAAACTTAAACTAACTTAACCTAACATTAACAAATATTAACTAAGTGTTATTTTTTTTTTTACCTACCAGAGGGGTGTGGGACCAGTGTGTGTTACCTGCCAGAGGGTTGTGGGACCAGAGTGTGTTGCCTGCTAGAGGGGTGTGGGACCAGAGTGTGTTACCTGCCAGAGCGTTGTGGCACCAGAATGTGCTACCTGCCAGAGGGTTGTGGGATCAGAGTGTGCTATCTGCCAGAGGGTTGTGGGACCAGAGTGTGTTACCTACCAGAGGGGTGCGGGACCAGAGTGTGTTACCTGCCAGAGCGTTATGGGACCAGAGTGTGCTACCTGCCAGAGGGTTGTGGGACCAGAGTGTGTTACCTACCAGAGGGTTGTGGGACCAGAGTGTGTTACCTACCAGATGGGTGCGGGACCAGAGTGTGTTACCTACCAGAGGGTTGTGGGACCAGAGTGTGTTACCTGCCAGAGGCCAGGGGACTAGAGGTTATCTACCAGGAAAAGTGGACCAGAGGTGTTACCCGGCCAGAGGGTTGGGGACCAGAGTGTGCTACCTGCCAGGAGAAGGACTGTGAGTGCAAGGAATGCCAGAGGGGTGAGTGAGGCGGTGTAGGTTGGAAGTGAGGCAGGAACACGAGTCTTGACCCTTAGCAAAATGAAGTGGGGAGATCATTAACCAACACGTCATCATTAGCCAGCACGTCACCAAACACAGCAATAGGTGTGTGTCGTCCGCTGTACCATTATTTAAAGATTTATTTCGTTTTGTAATGAGGAACAAATATAACACAGACTCATCAGCTTCCTAATGTGACGACATAAAGGTGGTCAGGTATACTTCAGCCGGAGACAAATATGAGCTTAGGTTAGGTTAGGTTAGGTTGAATTATTGCATGATAGTTTTGTTGGGTCGATTTCTTAGGTTATGTTGGGTTGGCATAAGTAGCTTAGGTTATATTAGGTTAGGTTAAGTAACTCATTGATAATTAGGTTAGGTTGAAATTACATACTGATAGTTAGCAAAACAAAATTAATGTGTGTACAGTACGTGTATGATACTCAAGGCTCCTGACAGGACAGTGTGTGCAAACCACAGCTTAATGTACAATACTACATAGAACTCTTGAAAGTTCGCATCTGAACTGCAGCCTTACTTACTGAAGCTGTTTCAGAGAGTAGTGAGGGAGGCGCCATACTCTAGGTTCTTGAGATAACTTGATATACACGGTTCAGTAATCAATAGGCTGTTGAAAATCCCTTATTTTAAATTATTGTATCTTATGTCAAATTATTGTCAGTGAAACAGTAAGCTATCGTTGCTCATAACTTATGAGCAACGATATGTTATGAGTCATAACATAACGCGTTCAAATATTCAATTGATATATACAATCGTACCAAAGGAGAGGAAAATATTTTATTTTTTACTTGTACCTAGTCTAAGGAATCTCATTGTTTATATTACAAAAACTGAAAGATGAGAATTTGATCATTAGTTCATATAATACAAGTTCCAAATTTTATCCATATATATTGAGAAATATCCCATGTACTAATAAAACAAGTCATGATGCTATACACTGTAGAGCCGGGCATATTTATGACCCCTACAGGTAATTCATCATATCAGACTGCTGTACTATTAAGGTGTCAGGTGCCATTAACAACTAAGAGTGACAACAGACAATAAAAGGTGGCTTATTATTATAATACAAAGTAGTTATTTTTATGTGTCTTAATGTAACGTCATCCTAAAGGGAAGTGAATCCTGAAGCGTAGCAGTAGTTAATTTTCTTTCAATTATGAAATTATGATCAATCTGTAAGTGGTATAGATGGTAACAAGTGATCGTGGGCCCGGCTGCTGGCACGAGGAACAACATTGATGGCCATTAAAAATTTAGATTGTTTAGGCCGAAATACTTTTACTTACGAAACACTGCTAGCATGTATTGGCAAGGGCAGCCTGAACCCGCCAATCTCAGGTGCCAGCACCTGAGGTCTTGTGACCCGCCGAGGCCAGAACAGCCGTCCTCACACCCCCAAGGAGTGATGCTAGCGAAGGTCCCGCTGGACCCCCGAGTAAAGTTGAGACTTTTCCTCTATTTCTCTTTAAGACAGAGAGGCAACACTGGCTAGTGAAGCTAAGATTATCTACTATCATATCTTGATATATTATTACTTAATTTATAGTGACGTCCACAACACACCGAGACTTTGGTGTTTGTTTCTGTGAGTTAAGGAGATACAGTGAGTCAACCTGAGACGTTTAGTCAGCTGGTGCACAAGTTTTGAATTACGATCACAAGTACTCATATTTCATTATTTCTATTATCCTCGCTGGGTGGGAGATATAAACTAATGTTATAGTTATATAGTCCTAAGTAACTTATATAAAGTATATAGGCATATAGTCCCCAGTAATTCATGTAGTGTTATAAGGCTTGTAGTCCCTAGTAACTTATTGCCGGATGCTTCACATTATGGTATAAGTAATATTAACATTAATTACCACTGGTTAGAGGTGTGGTGTAGATGTTTCATAGTTTAATATTTATAAACAGGCAGCTAATGAGGTGATAATCTTCACGGCCAGGAGGAGTGGTACTGACAGCCCGACGGTGTGTTCAGTGTATTAGAGGACTGTATCTGTTAACATATAGCATGAGACTTGGCCTGCTGCTGTACTGTGGCCCTGACAAGATCATGTAGTGCGGGACATCACCAGATACTCCTGCGTTGGCCTCAGACATATTCCCAAATTGATGCTGTGTCCTTTTACTGGTGGGTAGTGGACATGTTACTGCTCCAGTAGACATAAATCATAATTTATTTATTTCACGTGAGTGGGAGTAGTAAAAGTTGCCTTATATTCAGAGTAAAAGGAGGTATGACCTGAACGACTGGTGATAAGTATTCAAGGGTCTTATGCTGTGTTGGTGTGTGAGTTGTTACTGAGTGAGCCGCTGTCCACAAGGACCTCTACCCACACTACGCTCGACCTGTGGATGGGCCAGTAATTATGGTTACTCACTATACTATCACCATCGACCTGTACCAGCCACTTGTAATACCCAAAGCTCACTAGTAACGTCCATTATATCGTATATTAAATGTTCATCTCTTTATTTGTACGTCATCCCATGCTAGATTATACGAACCTGGCATGCTATCACCGTGATACGAAGAGTAGGCAGGATACAGTCGCCATAGGCATGATAGGTAAGGTAGAATGTAAACCAGCTTATTCATGCTACCCGTCGTCACCTCCTCCAACATTCATCCGGCGCATATAGAGCGACGACATCCACTCCTACGTGTCATCCATCAGTCCAAGTAAAATAATGATTACCACATCCACAGTGGATTATATAGCACACACACACATAATAAAGGAAGCCCCTCGAAATCGAGGATGGCCGGCCCAAGGGCCTCCTAGGCGTGAATTTGTTAAAGTGTAGAAGCTGTCGCCAACACAACAACCACACCCTAAGTTAACGAGCTGCATGACCCAGTGTTAAGGAATAGTCCGAGAAGACTGGACAGCTCGCCAACTGCACTGGTTAACCATTACCCCGGAACACGATCCGCAAATCGATTAACATCCAGGGTCCCAATTACTGCTGGGTAGACAGAGGAAAATGGCGTAAAGAAACTTGCCCATAGTTTCACCCTGCCCGAGGATCGAACTCGGGCAGGATGCTGACCATTTCACCACAGGTCACACACACACACACACACACACACACACACACACACACACACACACACACAAGACCCACGTCAATAACTCACCATTTATTACGTGGAGGATCCTTCAGGAGGCTCCTACAGTGTGTTGCCACTTTATCATCCACCAACTTACACACTATCATACTGCTCCTGGAAGACACTGAACACACCGTCGGGCTTTCAGCACAACTCCTCCTGGCCGTGAAGATCATCACTTCATTATGCTGACTGTATATAAATATGAAACATCTACGTCACACTTCATATTGACTTTCTGCCTCATTTTTACACAATTGCAGGTCACAATTGTTTCTTTTACCTTGACAACACAACATACATATAATGTTTCTCTCTATTTTTATTATTATTATTATTATTATTATTATTATTATTATTATTATTATTATTATTATTATTATTATTATTATTATTATTATTATTATTATTATTATTATTATATTTTCGCCCCCCAGGCCCTGATGTGGGTCATTGACCTCTGACCTGACTAATGCCGTAAAAAAACAAAACTGTGAAGAATATGTCAATAAGTTACTGGGGACTGTATACCGATGACATTACATGAGTTACTGGTGCCTATAATTATAACTATAACATTAGTTTATATCTCCGACCCAGCGAGGATAATAGAAATAATGAAATATGAGTACTTGTGATCGAAATTCAAAACTTGTGCACCAGCTGACTAACGTCTCAGGTTGACTCACTGTATCTCCTTAACTCACAGAAACAAACACCAAAGTCTCGGTGTGTTGTGGACGCCACTATAAAATAAGTAATAATATATCAAGATATGACAGTAGATACTCTTAGCGTCACTAGCCAGTGTTGCCTCTCTGTCTTAAAGAGAAATAGAGGAAAAGTCTCAACCTTACTCGGGGGTCCAGCGGGACCTTCGCTAGCATCACTCCTTGGGGGCGTGAGGACGGCTGTTCTGGCCCTCTCGGCGGAGTCCGGAAGACCCTCAGTTGCCTCAGCACCTAAGGAGATTGGCGAAGAAGGGTGGCCTATGGGATCCAATCGGCGGAGTTCCTGGCGGTTCCGGGCTGCCCTTGTCAATACATGCTAGCAGTGTTTCGTAAGTAAAAGTATTTCGGCCTAAACAATCTAAATTTTTAATGGCCATCAATGTTGTTCCTCGTGCCAGCAGCCTGGAGGCCATAGGTTCATCTCTACACCCGTGGGAACAACTAAGTCGGTTGTGTACAACAGCGTCAGAGAATTATAGCAGCCTTACAGTGAGAACGGCACCAGTGTCTTAAGGCTCATTAAGGCATCACGTATCCGTTAATACAAAAGGTGTTACCAAGTTAATGGCCGACAATCCAATTTTTATTGTCATTTTTCCTTCTGATTTTTTTACACTTTAGTTTACATTTGTATTAAATTTAACACTTAGTCATTTTTTCCTTACAGTAATACATACAAATGAAAAGCTTCAACCAAAACACAACGTAACGTAACGTAACCTGCTTTAGGTATATTGGAATATCTTATGAGTGTAAATGACGTCTTATATGAAAGAGTGATAATAATATTATGTGTAAATTAATTTACATTATTATAACAATAAAAAGTATTCCTTTACCCCTACTTAGCGGACACACACACTGGCCATAGGTGACCATGTAGGTCATCATATTAGGTCCACGTGAATAGTTTAAGTAACTTAACCTTAAGGAATATTACTTAACTCTGATCTTTATAAACACAGGATGATCATGACGCGTTATATGATATATTCTAAACAATGTAAATGTCAACATAAGTTTAGGAGAAAAACAACTAAATCTAAAGTTACTTAAAACAACAGTAAAGACTTAAACTGTACACATGAGACGAAAACAAATATCATAGTAATAAATGTAAGTAATAAATAACTAATTAAACCCTGAAACTAAATAAGTATATTTAAATGTTTTGTCTTTTATATTATATTGTTAACACAGTAATGACTTTAACACATATTGAAACAATTAAAAGAAAAACAAAACAAAAAGACACCGATCAACCTCGACCCGGAGGGCCAGATGACCCCTGGACAGCTCTGAGCTTGACCAGCACGTTCGTGTTTATATTATTATCTCGACTGAATTATATTACAAAGTCACTTATGAGTTTTTCAATGATGTTTTGATAACATTTACTTATTCTCACCTAAATGTTAACAACTAGCGTCTTAAAGAATACGACCACAACTAAATAAAGGCGGAAATTCACGGAGGTAACTTGGTGTAACTGGCTAGACTCCCCAAGGTGCCACAGACCTGCCATCGTCTAGTAGTCTTTCATCGTGCAGCACAACTGAGGCTATACATACGAACAAGTTTATTATATAGCTGGAGTATTTTACACGTTTCTTATACAGCCACTACTGAGAGAGGGGGAGGGAGGGAGGGAGGGGGAGGGAGGGACGGAAGGGGGCTACACGATGAACCCATAAATCAGGTATAGCTTGTCGAGGACGGGCTACGGGGCAATGTAAGCAATGGGGCTACTAAGACTATAGGTATAGGCTCCAAGTCCACGCCAGGCCAGGCCTGAGATGATGACGTCACTAGCAGCGTCCTCAGCGGATATTACACGACTTGTATCTCTCGTCCATCTCTCCCTGGGTGAGGAGGAGGAAGGGGGAGGGGGAAGAGGAGGGGGGGGGGAGGGGAGGGGAGGGAGGGGGGGGAGGGGAGGGGGGGAGGGAGGGAGGAGGGGGAGGGGAGGAGGGGAGGGGGGAGAGGGGAGGAGGAGGAGGGGAGGGGAGGGGGGGGTGGGAAGGAGGGAGAGGGAGGAGGGGGGAGGGGGGGGAGGAAGGGGAGGGGAGGAGGGGGAGGGGGGAGGGAGGAGGGGGGGAGGAAGGGGAGGAGGGAGGGGAGGGGGAGGGAAGAGGGGGGAGGAGGGGGGGGAGGGGGAGGGGGGGGGGAGGAGGAGGGGAGGGGAGGAGGAGAGGGAGGAGGGGGAGGGGAGAGGGGGAGGAGGAGGGGAGGGAAAATAGGGAGGGGAGGGAGAGGGAGGAGGGGGGAAGGGGAGGGGGAGGAGGGGAGGAGGAGGAGGGGGAAGGAGGGGAGGGAGGGGAGGAGGGGGGGAAGGAGGGGAGGAGGGAGGAGGGGGAAGAGGGGGAGGAGGGGAGGGAGGGGGGAGGGGAGGGAGGGGTGAGGGGGAGGAGGGGAGAAAGGGGGAGGAGGGAGAAGGGGGAGGAGAGGGGAGGGGGAGGGGGGAGGGAGGGGGAGGGAAGGAAGGGGGAGGGGAGGAGGGGGAGGAGGGGGAGGGGAAGGAGTGGGGAGGAGGGGAAGGAGGAGTGGGGAGGAGGGGGGAGGAGGAGAGGGAGGAGGGGGAGGGGAAGGAGGGGGAGGAGGAGGAGAAGAGGAGGAAGAAGAGGAGGGACGTAAAGGGGAAGAGGAAGAAGAAGAGGCGGAGGAAGGAGAAGGAAGAAGATAAGGAGTAGGAGGAAAGTGAGAAGGAAGAAAGAAGGAGGAGAAAGAGGAGAGAAGTGAAAGAAGATGGAAGAAAGACAGAGAAGGGGAGGGGAGAGGAATGGACACAAAGCGAACAGTAACAAGTTTCAGTGGTGGTGGTGGTGGTGATAACAGCAGTGGTCACGTTAGTAGTAGTATTAGTGGTGATTAAAAGTGGTGCAGATGACGTGGTGGTGAGTGGTGATATGTGGTGGTAGTCACAGAAATGGTGGTGGTAGTGATGATAATAGCAGTGGTAGTGGCAGTAGTAGTGGTGGTGATAATAGCAATGGTCACACAGTCCTGTCGTAACTGGCTGGCGGGTCTCAGGTGACATGTCGGGTCGGAAGGGGACAGAACAAAGCCTCGGCATCCGTCACCCCCCTCCTTCCCTCCCAGACAGTTAACAGTCACAAAACGTCTCGACCTGTAAACACCTCAGCCCTGGGAACACTCGCAGAAACCGGAGAGAGTCCCTGAGAAAACCCTGTAGAAACCGCCGTGGCCCGAGGGATGGACTAGCCGAGAAAATCATAACGAATTTCAGGAAAGCTCTTTAGGCTCCTCCACCCGTCCGTCCGCCTCATGGGAAAAGGTTTTATTTGCCATTTTAAAAGATTTGCAGCCACAATGAGGGATTTTTCACCGCTAAGGGTAAGGAGGTGGTGGGGGAGGGGGGATGGAGAGAAGGGGAGGGGGTGAAGGGAGGGGAAGGAGTGTATAGGGGGAGGTAGTGAAGAAGGAGGGGGTGGACGGTGGTATCCCACACACCCACTTATGTAATGGAGGCTTAGAATGCATTACCAAACACACTTATCATATACGCCTCAAAAATATTATCACATCATCACTAACTAATAAAACACAAGACTTGGTGAGTTATGTGTGAAGGGGATCATTCAGGTGGTGTGATAATACAATGTAAGAGAGAAACTTCACTAAATGGAGGAGGAGACACACACGTCCTCCCCCATGGCTCCCACACACTCGCCGATAAATCACGTTCCGACTTCTTTATAAGGACCTTCCTATTACCTGAATAACCCGGCAGCTGCAGCCTCAACCAATGGGGCGCCGCGCATTACCGCCGGCCTCCATTAATTACACCATGCGCAAAAACTTTGCTCAGAGGGATCGGGTGGTAGGACCAGATGTTTTATCCCCCAAAAAAGACAAAGTCCAAAAGTAACAAAAAAATATATGCCACTGTGCTGATAACTGGGTCTTACTATAGTTGTTTGCACAGGCTGGGATTGGTAGACGCGCTGAATTCGTCAGAAATACGAATTTTAAGGAGCAGTCTCATACAGCCTTTGTTGACACTACGCACACATGCTCGTTCCTCGGGGTGTGTCTTATTGTTTAGTCCACAGAGTTCTTTAAGCGTACCATACCATTGACTGATGTTGGTCTGCTTCAGGTGTTGTAATTTGGTTGGGTAGTGGGACTTCTTTGCAGTGCGTTTCTCGCGGATGACTCGGTTGTGAAGGGACCTGTAGCGGATGTGGTCATTGAGATGAAAGGCTCTGTCTCTCTGGTGCATAAGTCTTTTGATCCGAGGTGTGATCCAGGGCAAGTCAGCTGGGTAAGATCTGACGGACTTCTCGGGGAAGAAGTGGTGTTGAGCTTAATCGGCCTGTAGTTCTTGATGTAAGGTCTCTGTACTTGAGTGGGAGTGGCAGCTGGGGACCAGAGCACTGATAAGTGTGTGCTACACCCGATAGGAGGCATTGGTTGAGGTGGTTGGTACTGGTCCGCTAAGTCAGTTAAGATAAGGTCAAGGGTATTTTGACCATGTGTGGGGAAGGTCACAACTTGTGATAGTGATAGCTGGTCCTGGATATCAGTGGTGTCAATTTCATTATAATCCCCACATAATACTAACTTGGCACATGGGTACCTAACTATGAGGTGATAATGAGATGATTGATAAGAGTGTCTCTGGTGGGTGAGCGAGGCGGATGGTATGCCACACAGATTATGATGGAAGCAGTGTGGCACGGGTGGGCCTGTGGCACAACACGTACCCATAATGCTTCCACATCTGCTGGGACTTGAACATCCAGGCGTGACGGGCGTAGGTCATCTTGACAGAAGAGGGCAACGCCCCCTCCGCGTCTATGTGAACGAAGGTGATGAAAGAGTTGATATCCCTCAATATGACACGTTTCAGGCACAATTTGCCAAGCCTCACATATGGCAACGACGCTCGCGGCGGCTGACCTGACTGTAGTTGCCAGCTCGTCGAATTTGTTAGCTAGGGAAGTGATGTTGGATAGCAGTAAAGACGGGAGATCATACCATATCCGAGGAACTTCAGTGTGGTGGTATGGTCTGTCAGGGGTGGGTTTCTCCGGTTTCCTAGTGGAGGTTACGGTTCTAATGGGCTTATGTGTATGACGGCCTTGTCTACGGCTCCGCGCGTGGAATATGTTCAGTGACTTGAGTCGCGCGATAACACTGCCATCAGGATAACCGTTCCCACGCTTTAGATGGTACAGACTGCGTCGGGAGTAAGTGATTGGTGGCCATCTGTTGATATCTGTTGTGGGCGGACGGAAGTGTTTGTCACTGGCGGCACTTTGAGGGACACTGACACTGGTAGACATCTGTTAATATTTGTCAGTCGTAAAGACCGTGGGTCCTTGTCCCTGGTGCTTGGGGTTGCCGACACAGTTTTCACGATATATGTAAACACCGCGGTGGTCCTTGTCACTGGCACTTTAAAGGTGACCGATAAAGTGCCCACTGTCTGACTTTTCCTTGGGGTGCACTATCGGAGCACTGTATGATAATCACTTATTGCACTGAAGACTTGAATGTTTTGCTGAGAAAGTCCCGGTCAGGTCAGGTCGGGTCCAGTCACACTCAGTGTTACACTGCTGTGCTTTTGTGCTTTTCCTTAAGTGCACTGTTTGTGTGCGAGTCTGTTGGTTTATTAGTCCGTCCGTGAGTCTGTTGGTTTATTAGTCCGTCCGTGGGTCTGTTGGTAAATTAGTGCGTCCGTGGGTCTGTTGGTATATTAGTCCGTCCGTGGGTCTGTTGCTTTATTAGTCCGTCCGTGGGTCTGTTGGTTTATTATTCCGTCCGTGGGTCTGTTGGTTTATTAGTCCGTCCGTGAGTCTGTTGGTTTATTAGTCCGTCCGTGAGTCTGTTGGTTTATTAGTCCGTCCGTGAGTCTGTTGGTTTATTAGTCCGTCTGTGGGTCTGTTGGTTTATTAGTGCGTCGGTGGGTCTGTTGGTATATTAGTCCGTCCGTGTGTCTGTTGCTTTATTAGTCCGTCCGTGGGTCTGTTGGTTTATTAGTCCGTCCGTGGGTCTGTTGATTTATTAGTCCGTCCGTGATTCTGTTGGTTTATTAGTCCGTCCGTGAGTCTGTTGGTTTATTAGTCCGTCCGTGAGTCTGTTGGTTTATTAGTCCGTCCGTGAGTCTGTTGGTTTATTAGTCCGTCCGTGGGTCTGTTGGTTTATTAGTCCGTCCGTGGGTCTGTTGGTTTATTAGTCCGTCCGTGGGTCTGTTGGTTTATCAGTCCGTTAATGTCTATATTAGTTTATCAGTCTGTCCGTGTCTGTGTTTCCTATCAGATCGTCTGTTCGTCTGTCGATGTATCAGTCCGTCCGTTTGTCTCTCCGTGTATTAGTCCGTCCGTGTGTCTGTCCGTGTATCAATCCGTCCATAGTATGCTGTCAAAACGAGGACTCAAACAGCCGTAATATTCTAACTGTGATCTTTGTAGGTGAATGTGTGTCTCAACAAAACCACTGAAGAAGTGGATAATGAGGCTATTCCGTCGGTTCTTCTTGAGAGTTTTGGAACTGTTGTGGCCCGACGGGGAGATTAGTGGTCTCCTCCTCCGCTATTTCTTGTTCCGCCTTCCTTGCTCTTTATTTGTTGTTGTTCTCCTTTAATCTCTTTCTTTCTTTCTTTCTTTAAAATTATACACACACAATTTTTCCCCGGCAAAGACCACTGCACTGCACTTTTGCGGAAGGCTTATGACAGCAACGTAAGAGTTGAATTAAAACTTGAGTTATCCTACAAAAGAAACTTTAATCTCCTTTGGAAGGAAATTGAACATATCGTTTTAAATGTTCCCGCCGGACAATATGCTCCCTGCCAGCCAATTTTCCCGAGGCACGGTAAATGTGGCCGCCAAACCCGGTGCGCGCGCAATTTACTGAATTATGTCGAGTTTCTAATATATTAGCTAGATAATAACTTAATTACTTTTATTACTTATTTCTTTATTTATTTATTTACGGGCATATTTATGTGCGAATATACTTATTTACTTATACTGCTTGCTACTCACGCACTCACTTAAGCACTTAATTGTTTATGTACAACTCTACGAGATAATTATTATCAGTGATACAAGATTTTTTAAGAAGTGATTAAGTTACCTCTAGAGTCCTCAGGGGGTGACTGCCTCACTAGGTTACGTCTACACTTGAGTGCTTGGATGAGTGATATAACAAGGCAGATTTTTTACTAAAGATAATCATTACAGTACAGTAGACTGAAAATGTAAATAAACTTTCTAAAAACTATCCTCGTGTTTTTATAGATAGCACTTAACGTGTAGTTTATGTATACATTATAAGTTCAATAATGGTGTGTTAAGAAAGTGCTTCCTCACCATCAGATGCGGTGGATGTCGCGGAGAAAATACAGTCAACCCTCGCTATACGCGGTCCCACATTCCGCGTTTCCACGTTTACGCGGTACCCTGCCGAAACAGGAATGCTCACATTCCGCGGTTCGTGTACCCCTTTACTCGGAGAGCGGCTGGCGAACCGCGCCATTTTTGGATTCAAACCTCCCGCCATCTCTCCCGCCATCCGCCATGTTGTGTAAGCTGCGCGAGCATGGTGCGCACAAGGTCGCTCAGTCGTCAAAACATTACCGAGTTCTTCACCCGCCACCGACCACAGCCGGCCCAAGTCAGTGATAGTGATAATTATAGTGAAGATATGGACTTATATGGACTTTGAGGGGTTTGACAAAAAGGCCCTGCAAGCCTCTATGGTGGATAGTGATACAATTGATACAAGTGATACAGGTGAGGGCCAATAATCTGCCCTCTGCCTCGGAACCAACCGCCCATCCCCGTGTGCCCAGCCATCTTTTCTAATAATGTAAGTGTTAGAAAACCTAATATTATTGATATTTCTCTTAATTATTAATTGTTTGTGCATACCATCATCAAGTTAAGATAATATTTTTACTACAACATAGTTGTGTGTCGTCAAAAAGTGGAGTTTGGGGGTCGGCCCGGACTCTACTTCAATTAATCCCATATGTTATGTTATTCACTTTACTCGTTCCTTACTTTCCGCGGCACCCTGTGGGTTACATTAACCGCGTAAAGTGAGGGTTGACTGTATTGCATAAGGAAAATAAATTGCAGTTTGTCACAGTACCTCACCTGCTCTTGTAAACTTATTAAGAGTAATGTTGAAATGTACGAGTAACAATTAATTACCTATAAATATTATTTTTTCCTTCAGCTAATAGTGATATTTTTTGTGTTTTGCAGGTACGGTGTTTGGCCAGAGACAGCAACAGGTAATGGTTCTAAAGTAAGGGTTATGTGTCTTTGCCTGGGGTAGTGGAGGATATACCAGGGTGCGGGTTGTAAGAACCAAGGGCCTGCCTAGCCTGGTGGTCGCCAGGAGAGGGTGTTCATAGGTCATGGTGCAGGGTGTGATAAAGAGTCCCGGGAACCACCTGTACTGTACGTGGTTATATTCCAGGCAGTTGTTGTGTGTGACAACTGTGTGTCTCTGCCATCAGTAATTCCCTTATGTTTGGAACAACTTTGTATTTTTTCGATAGAAAATGAAGTTGTAAACAGTGATAGGATAAAGAGAGGATGATACGTAAAATAAACTATGACCGTCTTGTAGAATATAGAAACAGCGGGAAGTTCGGTTGTGTAGAATTAAATAAAATAACATAATTTTTTTAATTTGTTGTATATAAGACAGTTAGGCTTACCGAGACTATAAATTGCATAAAATTCCATTTCCCTGGCAAAGAAAATTATCTTCCTCGTGGGGTTTACGCAAGAGATAAATGAGAAAAAATAAGACTACTGTCAGTTTGTTTATCATTCACTAAGTCATGTTGAATGAATACTTTACATTAATCATAGAAACATACGTAACTTATATGAAGTTATCTTGGAAAAGTAATAATTGTTTTTAGATTAATATAACTCGCACAGTAAGAACCCGTCGATCTACCCCCCAACCCCCCAGGCCACGACTGGTGACCCAAGACGACATAGAAGTCACAATTCCTCTACATCAGGAGGAAAAAATATTGCTTATTGGCCTCGTCTGAGAGCCCCAGATCAGGCAGCTTTGTGCCAGAGATGGAGACCATAGTTCAGTTCGTTCTCGTGGCGTCGCGTTCACAACTCTGACACACGAACGTGCAGAGGAACATATGACCAGACAGAGCAACAGATGGACTCATTGAGGGGTGCATGGACGGGCAGACATACAGAGGATTGGAGTGATGTACATACACAGGGAGGAACAAGATGAACGTACAGACAGATGGACACACAACACTCCTAGGACCCTTCAGCTAAGCGGGGGCCGGGAGACAATAAACATGTAAACAACAGTACATATCGCCTTCATAGCTCAACAGTCAGATGCTGGACCCCTAAAAACCTCCCTTCCGTAAGAGTAGTTTTAGTTTTATTACATCTCGTAGAGTTCTCTGTGTATCTCTTAAACGACTGAGAAATCTGGATTGTAGGATGGGGGAGGAGGGGTGGAGGGACTGGGGAGGAGGGGCCTGGGAGGAGGGTCAGGGGGAGGGGCCCCGGAGGAGGGGTTATTGCCAGTCCCCAGTGTAAGGGCAACGAGAAAACTTTTATTGTGAGGCGGAACTTGTTACTGCGTCGGGGATCCTACATGATGAGTGTACTGGGTTTTGGAAATGATGTCTTTGGGGGTTTAGAAGGAGAGAGAGTATATCACACACACACGTACTTAGTCAACAATACACAGACAACCAAACAGATTAATGATAGAAAACAAGACAGACAGACACAGGACCACCATAAGGGGAGCGACAAGTACCGTGGTTAGGCTGAGGTGCTTCTTGGCTGCCGGAAGTGGTGGACATCAGTGTCAGCTCCGGGACTAATGGTGACTTGTATCCGAGGGAGGGGAAGTGGCAGCAGAAGTATGTCCTGAGGAAGTTGCAGCAGAATTATGTCCAAAGGAAGTAATAGCGGAAGTAGGTCCTGAAGAAGGGGAAGTGGCAGCAGAAGTATGTCCAAAGGAAGTGTTACGAACCACGCCATCAATTGTCATGATCTACCTACCCAGCACTACGAACCATGCCATCTATTGTCATGATCTACCTACCCAGCACCACGAGCAACGCCATCTAGGGACGAAACCCGAGTATGACTAGTCTTAGTTACCACTCCGGGGTTCCCTTCTCCATATCCTGGTTGTTGCGTCACCTCCTCCAAGTCTTCCTCATCAGCTCCAGTTCGAGGAGAGTTCAGTTCACTCTGGGAAGTGACCACACTAGGATCACCTATCCTGGAAACCTACGGCACAGTGACTACCTACCATCTTCTTCAATACTCAGCCTTACTCGTCAGCCATCTCAGCACTGCACTTGAGTATTTTTTAATCTTATATTGCCTCCCCACCTCCACCTTGCTTCAGATTGTTGTATGTTGTGTAAATATGTATATACTGTTAAGCCAATGTTGCGTATGTTTAGGTTAAGTATGGTTAAGGGTAAATTATAGAAAGCTGAATATTTTGTTAAGGAATTTATGGTACTTTATTATACACAACAAAAACTCGCATCCCCTCCCCACAACTCAGTTAAACTTCAACAAACAAAGGCTGTACATTGAGGCAGAAGAACCAAGGAAATAAACTTTGGTAATTTATTGTCATCATTAAAGAAATCTGAACTTTTTTATGTTAATGCAGGAGGAAGCACAAGGGA